>NC_067474.1:83502281-83629781 GCF_947179515.1 Apodemus sylvaticus
CAAAAACATTGGCCTGGCGAATTTTGGCAGAAGATGAAAGTTTCATATATTAATAGAAATATATTGGTAGAAATACAAGCAGATCACACACTTGAATCATGCCTATAGCCCAGCAAATATCAAACCTCAGATGCTATTTTACTTTTCAACATCATCCCAGGTGCATACGTTGGAGAAATGAAACTCTAAGTCCATTCAACACTTGTATGCAAATTATTAAAGCAATGTTACTATTCATTACAAAATGGAAATGTCTCAAATGAATGCTGGCTGTATATACATATACACATATGTAAACACAGTATACACATTGGATAATTACTCAGCATGACAAAGGATGCATAATTAATAAAAGTGCTAAACAAAGCTTAGAAAGACAAGTATTGTATGTGGTTTCTAAATTTAATATAGACAGACAAGGTTATGTACATAAATTACAACACAACACTGAACCATATCTGTCTTGGGTTGCATGGAAGATAATTGTCAAATTTGTAAGACATACTTGTATGAATATTTTTGAGCAGCAACAAGTAATCAATGTGTATAATAAAGTACAGTACACATACTTTAAAAGCTAGTCTGAATTAAATAAATCAGACATAAGGTGTTATTCATAATAAATATTAAGAAATGCAAGAACCCACATAATATAGATTAATGGTTACCTGGGGCCAGAGGTGGAGGAAGGGGTGGCTGGCAGATGATGACTGAAAATTATGTGATTTTGTTGTTGTTGTTGTTGTGGAGGAAATGATTGCAAAGTTAAAGTTTTGTTTACACAGTTCTGTGAATCTACTACATTCCACAATCTTCTAAGACTCAAAAGTGAATCATGTACTATATAGGTTATATTTCAATAAAACTATTGCCAGTAACTTGAAGCCAATCATTAGTATTTCAAAAGCTATATTCAGATATAAGTGGATAAAAATACCTGCAAGCAAAACATAAAAATAAAGAGTTGAGCATATTAATCTCACATGAAGAAGTTTAAAGAAAAGTGTTGGCAAGTAACTAAAGTCCACTTCATATTAACACAATAGAATCAAACCATCATGCAAGGTAAGAGCTAACATTTGTGCTTAACAATCCAGTTTTAGAATATTTTAGGGATCTTGATAGAAATAAAAGATTAATGAAACTATGTTTCTTCTATCAGTATGCACATAAGAAGAAGTAAATAGAAAACAGTAGTAAGAACTTGGAAATTTTATGGCATATTACAGGGTACACATCATGCACTCATCAAATATATAATTTTCAAACTATTACAACAAAAACTTGAAATTTTTATTGAGCCTAATTTTACTATCATCTGCCTGCCTGTCTGTCTGTTGTTTAAGGACAGATAGGTGTCATGTATGGCAAGGAACACATACAGAAGCCAGAGGACAACTTGTAGAAGTTAATTCTATTCTTCTAACATGTAAATCCCAGGTCTTAAATTTTGGTCATCAGATTTGTTGGCAAGTGATATATTAATTCATCCTTCCAGTTCCAGAAACCTATCTTAGCAAAAACTCTGCTAGATGCATGTGTGTTTATCACGGATCAAGCATGGCAGGACATTTGTAAATTCAAGACAAGCTCTGCCCATATACCAAGATCCAGTCTCAACCAAATCAATTAATCAATTAATAAACAAACAAACAGAATTCTTTATGCTACAAATTAAAATGATCACATTCTCTAATAACAGTGAAATAAAATTCAAAATTGGAAATGTTAAAGAGCAGCAAAATCATATTTTAAAATTATAAATTATGATAATATTTCCAAAGGCAATTCTATTTCAAGACAACACTTATTTCTAAAATACAAATGAGGTATTAGGACAACAGTTTTCATCCTGGGGTGTGACCCCTTTGGGAGTCAAATTACCCTTGAGAGGAAGCCTAAGACCATCTAAAACATGGGTATTTAAACTAAAATTCATAGCAGTGGAAAAATTATAGATATTAAATACAATAAAAATAATTTTAATTTTGGGGGTCAACACAACACAAAGAATTGTGTAATAGGAAGGTTGAGAACCATTGTTTCAGGGGATCAAGAAGATGTCTTGGTAGTGAATAGTTCTTGTTTGTGTTTCTTTAATAGGACATAAGTTCTGCTACTGGTACACATATTAGGCAAACCACAACCACATGTAACTCCAGTTCTAGGTTTTCCAGGTTTTATAACATTGTCGTCTGGTATTCACATGGGGCACATACTCATACAGACACAAAAACAGGCATGCACACAAGCACACAAACACACACAGAGAAGCAGAGGCAGAGACAGAGACAGACAGAGGAAGAGACACAGAGAGAGAGGGGTGAGAATAAAAAAGAATGAGTGAGAAAAATATACATACCTGAAAAAAAGATGAAAAGATAACTTAAAAGATCCTATTTAATGGTTCTCTCCATATTCCTCTTTTTATAGATTCTATTGCTTAGTCTATATCTCATTAATTTAAGATTTGTTGCTGATTCATTCCTGTGAATTCCTCATGGACAGAGGGGATGCAATAAAGTTTTTTATTACCACCACATTTAAATATCTTCCTGGATACAGAAAGTCCTAAGTAAGTGTTTACTAATTGATTTTATTATATAATTGAGGTCGTGAACTATAAATTACAGGAGAAGAGTTCTTGATTATTATTGGAAAGACTTAATGACTCCCAGCACGTCAATTTACCTCCCTGAATTTTAATATTCTTCATTAAGAGAATTAATATAAGAATGTTACTGAGATTCCTTCTATTCTAGAGCTGGTTGAGTGAACGTAATAGAGAAAACGACATCATTCCACTTACCAGAAGACAATCCTGCATATGCAGAAACACTGGCTGCTTTGAGTGTTAGAACCAGTCAGAAAGACATCCCCAATTCCTCATCAATAGCAGAATGTTTTGCGGTATATTTTCACTAATCATCTATTTTCTTATGACTACCCACACAGTTCCAAGTGGAAGAACATATGTCAAAGACGTGTCTGAGTGTTTTGGCCTCTCTGATGACAACATTTTTACTTACCCATTTCTCTAGAACTTCATACACATTAAAAAGACATTAGTATATATTTTCATTTGAGGCTGTAATAGTTCACTCTTTCCAACACTTCTTTCTCAAACTTTGATATCTTCATTTCTTTTATATATAGGTTACACACATTTTTAATACTTCTTTAAATTTATGTATCAACAAAAGTATTCTTTGCCTCTAACTTACTATCAATAATAACTGATGCATTTAAGAAAATTATCATGAGATAAATAAAATGTAATTAATTTATACTAATATTATGTTATAAATTATTATTACATTCTAATATGACTATATATAATTAATTTAAAACATTGTCTTAATAGAAAAATAGTTAATAATATATTCTAATAGAATAACATCATAAAAGAGGATACATGTTATTTTTAGATTATTTTTTGTTTCTTTTTTTTATATATCATGGACTACTTGTATAATAATTACATTTTCACACACCCATAAATATCCTGCTACATGAATTTTTATCAAAGAAGTTGTTAAGTAGCCCATTACTTTTATTTCTTCTTAATTTTTTTAATTTAATATCATCTTCATTTACATTGCCAATTCTAAAATCTTTCCCAATATCCCCCTCCCCCAAGACTCCTAACCCCTCCCTCTCCTCCTTCCCGCTGCCTCCACTTATTTTTTTTTTATTTCCTATATTCTTTGTTTACATTTAAAATGCTTTCCCCTTTCCTGGTTCCCTCCTCCTCATTGGTTTCTTAAGCCCTCTTCCCTGCGCCCATTGCCCAATCACCCCTTCCCATTTCAGCAATATTAAAAGTCTCAGGTATATATATTCTACAAACACATTAATATAGAAATATTTTCAATTTATTGACAGCAACCCTTGAATTAATAATAATTTATATAATGTGATAGAGTCAAAATATGTTTATTTTCAGGAAACTGTATAAAAATCAAGAAGTAGAACAATAAAGTTTACCAAGACTGTCAGTTGTCATGGGCAAAGTAAAACATTTTAGCCATGTAACTGAGCTAATCAGAAAATATGTTCAAGAAAGTTATATGGTATATTGTCTTATTTCTAAGACTTCAACAGTATTTTAAGTTGTTGAAATGCTGATTACTTACATTTATAAAGTGTACATTAAAGCCTCTACCCATAAGCAGCTGTGCATCTTACATTGCCCCATTCTTCTCTTCTGCCATTTGCAGTAAGAAGAAGGTTGGAGTATATTTTGAGGTTGCAGTAGCAATTAATTTAGCAGCTTAAAATAATACTGGTTTATTAGCTCATAGTTCTGTATGTCAGAAGTTTTCCTGAGATTTTTGGGCAGACTGGGTTTTCCTTTCTTTCATAGCTGGCTGTCAGGTAGGACTAGGTTCCTGCCTCCATTTGTGAGAAAATTAAACCCGCTGTCATTCAGTTTCACAAAACATCATTAAATCTCTTTAACTTCTCTTTCTTTGACAAATTGGAGAAATTTTTTCCACTTTTAAATGGTCTTACATATTAGAGAAACTACCCAAGATAGTATAGTTAACCGTAAGTCAACTGTGCTATATACCACCATTAAAAACCTCTGACAATGAGGATATGGAATGGGGGTTGCTTTTAGTAAAATTGAAAGGCATAGAAATTCGTTTTTGTTTTTGCTTTTTGATCATTAGTTTTCTTTAAGTTGTGATCTTGTCCTGCTTAAGAGTCTACATAGGAATAATCTGTACATGCTTTTACACAAATGAAGTATTATTACCTGTGCTGGTATTTTAGAAATATTTTTTAAACATTTATTAAATTTCTTTCTGGGTTTTGTTTTTGTTTTGTTTGTTTGTTTGGTTGGTTAGTTGGTTGGTTGATTTTGGTTTTGGTTTTTCGAGACTGGATTTCTCTATGTAGCCCTGGCTGTCCTGGAACTCACTCTGTGGACCAGGCTGGCCTGGAACACAGAAATCCATCTGCCTCTGCCTCCCAAGTGCTGGGATTACAGGTGTGTGCCACCACACCAAGGTTATTAAATCCCTAATAACAAACACACAGCCTCAAATATACACTTTCCTGGACTTAAGTCTCATAATCTTTTTATTTTATTTTACTTTATTTTATTTTATTTTTTATTGATATATTTTTTATTTACATTTCAAATGATTTCCCCTTTTCTGGGTCCCCACTCCCCGCAAGTCCCATAAGCCATCATCCCTCCACCTGTTCCTCCATCTACCCCTTCCTGCTTCCCTGTTCTGGAATTCCCCCATACTCTTGCACTCACTGATAAGTGGATATTAGCCTAGAAACTTTGAATACCCAAGACATAATCCACATATTGAATGATGTCAAAAAAGAATGGAGGAGTAGCCCCTGGTTATTTTATTGTCTATAGTATTTGTTTACATTCCACTTTCATGGTTCCCTTCTCCCCATAAGTCCCATAAGCCCTCTTCCCTCCGCCCATTCCCCTGTAAACTCCCTCCCACTTCTCTGTCCTGGATATCACCTGGGCATCAAGCCTTTCCAGGACCGGGGCCATCTCCTTCCTTCTTGGGAATGATTTAGAGCTTCTGGGCTAATATCCTCTTATCAGTGACTGCATTCCATGTGTGTTCTTTTGTGAATGAGTTACCTCACTTAGGATGATATTCTCCAATTCCAAACATTTGCCTAAATATTTCATGAATTCATTGTTTTTAACTGCTGAGTAGTATTCCATTGTGTAAATATATCACATTTTCTGTATCCATTCCTCCATTGAGGTACATCTGGGTTCTTTCCAGCTTCTGGCTATTATAAATAAGGGTGCTATGAACATAGTGGAGCATGTGTCCTTACTGCATGCTGGGGAATCCTCTGGGTATAAGCCCAGGAGTGGTATAGAAGGGTACTCCAGAAGTGTCATGCCCAGTTTTCTGAGAAATTGCCAGACTGCTTTCCAGACTGGTTGTATCAATTTGGGTTCCCACCTGCAGTAGAGGAGTGTTCCTCTTTCTCCACATCCTCGCCATCACCTGCTGTCTCTAGAGTTTTTAATCTTAGCCTTTCTGACTGGTGTGAGGTGAAATCTCAGGGTTGTTTTGATTTGCTTTTCCCCACTGACTAATGATACTGAACATTTCTTAGGATGCTGGTTCAACTGTAGGTCAATATGCAGAAGAATACAAATTGAAGTATTTGAAGTTTTCATGTAAAAATTCTTTTTTTAGCTCTGTACCCCATTTTTTTGGTTTATTTAAGTGTGAAGTGTTTTTTCAAACATTTTTTATTCGATATATTTTTTATTTACATTTCAAATGATTTCCCCTTTTCTGGTTCCCTACTCCACTCAAGTCACATAAGCCCCCTTCCTTCCCCAAGTTCCACCCACCCCTTCCCACTTCCCTGTTCTGGTTTTGCCTTATACTGCTACACTGAGTCTTTCCAGAACCAGGGGCCACTCCTCCTTCTTCTTGTACCTCATTTGATGTGTGGATTATGTTTTGGGTATTCCAGGTTTCTAGGTTAATATCCACTTATTAGTGAGTGCATACCATGATTGATCTTTTGAGACTGGGTTACCTCACTTAGTATGATGTTCTCCAGCTCCATCCATTTGCCTAAGAATTTCATGAATTCATTGTTTCTAATGGCTGAATAGTACTCCATTGTGTATATATACCACATTTTTTGCATTCATTCTTCTGTTGAGGGATACCTGGGTTCTTTCCAGCTTCTGGCTATTATAAATAGGGCTGCTATGAACATAGTGGAGCATATATCCTTATTACATGCTGGGGAATCCTCTGGGTATATGCCCAGGAATGGTATAGGCTGTATCCCATTTTTAATAGGGTTATTTGGTTCTCAGGAGTCTAACTTCCTGAGTTCTTTGTATGTATTGGATATTAACCCTCTCAGATGTAGTGTTGGTCAAGATCTTTTGCCAATCTGTTGGTTGCCATTTTCTCCTTTTGACAGTATCGTTTGCCTTACAGAAACTTTGTAATTTTATGAGATCCAATTTGTCAATTCTTTATCATAGAGCATAAGCTATTGGTGTTCTGTTCAGAAATTTTTCCCCTTTGCCCATGTACTCAAGGATCTTCCCCAGTTTCTTTTTATTAGTTTTAGTGTGTCTGGTTTTATGTGGAGGTGATTGATCCACTTGGAGTTGAGCTTAGTACAAGGAGATAAGAATGGATCAGTTTGCATTCTTCTGCATGTTGACCTACAGTTGAACCAGCACCATTTGTTGAAAGGTTAACTTTTTTTGCAGAGTTTGGTTTCAACTCCTTTGTCAAAGATCAAGTGGTCATAGAAATGAAGTGGGTTCATTTCTAGGTTTTCAATCCTATTCCATTGATCTACCTGCCTGTCACTGTACAAATACCATGCAGTTTTTAACTCTACACCTCTGTAGTACTGCTTGAAGACTGGGATACTGATTCCCCCCAGAAGTTCTTTTACTGTTGAGAATACTATTAGCTATCCTTGGTTTTTTATTTTTCAAGATGAATTTGAGACTTGCTCTTTCTAACTCTATGAAGAACTGAGTTGGGATTTTGATGGGGATTGTATTGAATCTGTATATTTTTTTTGGCAAGATGGCCATTTTTACTATATTAATCCTGCCAATCCACGAGCATGGAAGATTTTTTCCACTTTCTGAGGTCTTCTTTTATGTCCTTCTTCAGAAACCTGAAGTCTTTGTCATACAGATCTTTCACTAGTTTTGTTAGAGTCACACCAAGATACTTTATATTGTTTGTGGCTATTGTGAAGGGTGTCACTTCCCTAATTTCTTTCTTAGCCTGCGTATCCTTTAAATATAGGAGGGCTACTGATTTGCTGGAGTTGATTTTATAACCAGCCACTTTGCTGAAGTTGTTTATCAGCTATAGGATTTCTCTGGTAGAGTTTTTTGGGTCACTTAAGTATACTATCTCATCATCTGCAAATAGTGAGAGTTTGACTTCTTCCTTTCCAATTTGTATCCCTTTACCTCCTTGTGTTGTCTAATTGCTCTAGCTAGAACTTCAAGAACTATATTGAAAAGATATGGAGAAAGGGGGCAGGCTTGTCTAGTCCCTGATTTTAGTAGGATTGCTTCAAGTTTCTCTCCATTTAATTTGATGTTGGCTGTTTGCTGTATATTGCTTTTATTATGTTTAAGTATGGACCTTGAATTCCCGTTCTTTCCAAGACTTTTAGCATGAAAGGATGCTGAATTTTGTCAAATGCTTTTCAGCATCTAATGAAACTATCATGTGGGTTTTTTTTGTTGGGTTTGTTTATGTAGTGGATTGCATTGATGGATTTCCATATACTGAGCCATCTCTCCAACCCTGGGATGAAGCCTACTTGATCCTGGTGAATTATCATTTTGATATGTTCTTGGATTTGGTTGGCAAAAATTTTATTGAGTATTTTTGCATCGATATTCATAAGGTAAATTGGCCTGAAGCTCTCTTTCTTTGTTGGATCTTTGTGTGGTTTTGGTGGTATATATATATAATGTTAAATTAAATGGGTCCAGTGCTTCAATTAGTTTCACTGTGTTCCTGTTTAGTTTCTGTTTTCCTGATTGGTCCATTGTGGAGAGTAGAGTGTTGCAGTCACCCACAATTATTGTGTTAGGTACAATATGTTGTTTGAGCTTTAGTAAAGTTTCTTTTACAATTGAGGGTGCCCTTGCATTTGGGGCATAGATGTTCAGAATTGAGAGTTCTTCTTGGTAGATTTTTCCTTTGACCAGTAAGAAGTGTCCTTACCTGTCTCTTTTGATGACAGGTTGAAAGTCAATTTTATCTGATATTAGAATTGCTACTCAGGCTTGTTTCCTGAGACCATTTCCTTGTAAAGTTGTTTTCTAGCCTTTTACTGTAAGGTAGTTTTTGTCTCTGACACTGAGGTATGTTTCCTGTATGCAGCAAAATGTAGGGTCCTGTTTATGTATCCATTCTGTTAGTCTATGTCTTTTTATTTGGAAATTGAGTCCATTGATGTTAAGAGATATTAAGGAATTGTGATTGTTACTTCCTGTAATTTTTGATGCTATTTTTAGATTTGAGTGGTTTCCTTCTTTTGGGTTTGATGAAAGAAGGTTACTATCTTGCTTTTTCCAGGGTGTAGTTTCCCTCCTTGTATTGGTGTTTTCTACATATTATCTTTCAGGGCTGGGGTTATGGAAAGATATTGTGTAAATTTGGTTTTATAATGGAATTATCTTGTTTTCTCCATGGTGATTGAGAGAATTGCTGGTTATAGTAGTCTTGGCTGGCATTTGTACTCTCTTAGAGTCTATATGAGATCTGCCCAGGATCTTCTAGTTTTCATGGTCTCTGGTGAGAAGTCTGGTGTATTTCTGAGAGGTCTTCCTTTATATGTTACTTGTCTTTAATATTCTTTCTTTGTTTAGTAAACTTGGGGTCTTGATTATTATGTGATGGAAGGTATTTCTGTTCTGGTTCAGTCTGTTTGGACTTCTGTGGGCTTCTTGTATGTTCATGGGCATCTCTTTCTTTAAGTTAGAGAAGTTTTCTTGCATAATTTTGTTGAAGATATTTGCTGGCCCTTTAAATTGTAAATCTTCATTCTCATCCATACCTATAATCCTTAGGTTTGGTCTTCTCCTGGATTTCCTGGATGTTTTGGATTATAAGGTTTTGCATTTTGCATTTTCTTTGACTGTTGAATCAATGCTTTCTATGGTATCTTTGGCATCTGAGATTCTATCTCTTGTATTCTGTTGTTGATATTTGCATCTATAGTACCTTTTTTCTTTCCAAGGTTTTCTATCTCCAAAGTTGTCTCCCTTTGTGATTTCTTAGTTGTTTCTACTTCTGTTTTTAGATCCTGGCTGGTTTTGCTCAGTTCCTTTACTTGTTTGTTTGTATTTTCCTGTAATTCTTTAAGAGATTTTCTTGTTTCCTCTTTCATGACTTCTGCCTGTTGACCCAAGTTCTCCTGTATTTCTTTAAGTGATTTTTGCATTTCCTCTTTATTGGCTTGTATCTATTGACCCATATTCTCCTGCATTTCCTTAAATGGTTTTTGTGTTTCCCTTATAAGGGCTTCTACCTTTTGATGCATGTTCTCCTGTATTTCTTTAAGAGATTTATTTATGTCCTTCTTGTCTTCCTCTAATAGCATCATGACAAATGATCTTGTTTTTCTGGTATGTTGGGGTATCCAGGATTTGGTGTTGTTGGAGAATTGAGTTCAGATACTCCCCTATTGCCTTGATTTCTGTTAGTAATGTTTCTACATTTGCCTTTTGCCATCTGGTTATCTCTGGTATTAGTTAGTCCTGTTGTCATTGGCTGGTGCTTGAACCCCCTGTGAGTCTGGAAGGCTATTTCTGCACCACTGGATAACTGGGTTTCCCCTGGCACAGATTGCTGATGTGCTGTCCTACTCTTGGGTGCCTTTGGAGCCCTGGTGTGCCTTGCCCCAAACAATGTTATACTCAGGTTGTCTCTGTGTATCTGGTGTTGCCTGTCTGGTCTGCCCAGGATGAAGACGGCTGCTGCTGCTGCATGGACCCCCTCCAAGTGCCAGTCACTCTTCAGGGCAAAAAGGTCCAGGACAGGGCTAGCACAAAGACAGCCCACAGAGTTGCCCAGGCCCTGGGCACAGGCAGAAGACTGGCAGGCTGTGTCCTGAGTAATGTCAAACTCAGGATATCTCTGTAAACCTGGTGCTGCCTGTCTGCTCTGTCCAGGAGCCAAAATGGCAGAGACCTTCTCCAAATGCTGATCACTCTACACAGCAAATGTCCCCCAAAAGGGATGGCACACAGATGACCTACAGAGCTTCCCAGGCCCTGGGTGTAGGCAGAAGCCTGGCAGGCTGCATCCCAAGGGATGTTAGACTCAGGATCTCTCTGTGTACCTGGAGCTGCCTGTCTGGTCTCTCTGGGCTGAAATCATAATTTTTTAAACTAATTTATTTATTTATATCCAAAATTCTGCTCCCCCTTCTGGTACCTCACTCACAAAATCCCTCCTTCAATCCCCCCATTCTCCTCTGAGAGGATGGGTTCACCCTTGGTATCATCCCTACCCTGGCACATCAAATCTCTACCAGATTAGGTGCATTCTTTCTCACTAATGCCAGACAAAGCAGCCATGAAGACTGGATTGCTTGTCTGGTATGTATGTCCCCTTTCATTTTACTAGATATCACATAATCAGCTTGAAGAGACATCAAAAGATTATCTTATTCTGATTACTGGAGACAAGCATATATAAAGGGTCAGAACAACAATATCAGTGCCTACAGGAACCCTAATGATATACCAGGGTAAATAAATAGGCAACCAATGTGAAGATCTCACTAGGATATGTTACCCCTGGCTTTCCTCAACTGAGATACCTTTGTGGCACTTAAGGAGTAGAAGACCAGAGAATCATGGAGGACTTATTTCCATGTAGATAAGTGATGATATACTTCATTATTTGACAATTAATTCTAAGAATCAGCCCTGTTCCTAATTTGTACCTATATTGTTGGAACTGTAAAAATGTTTAGAACAGAGATGTTAGTTTACAAGTTGTCATTTTTATCCTGAGACTATATCTTTGTTTGGAATCCCTGTGTAAGAAGGTACAACTAAATTAAGTACATGAACAAGCTCCAAACTAACATTGGAATACGTTTTTCTAACAATCAATTTTCTGCCAATCACAAGTATATAAACAGCAACTAATCACTCGTTGCCAAATGGCAAACCTTAATGCCAAAGACAAAGACTGGATAATCCAATCAAAGTCATCCTGTCTTGTTTGTGATTTCTTTGGTCTACCTGAATTATAAAACAGAGCTATGGGGATCTGAAGGTCTAAGTGTTTTAAGGTTGAAAATAAATAAATTTTTGTTCAAATAAATTCTGTCAAATCAAAATCACCTGAGGAGTTTCTTTTAGAAAGACACCACTCTTAATTTCTCAGAATTTTACAAACTTTGCAAAATAAACCTGTATATAAGGATCACTCTTATTTTCTTATATAAGGCAAAGAATGTGCTTAAGAGTAGGGAGTAGAGTACCTGCTTAGCATATGGGAGATTAAGGTCCTAGACTCCATTCCAAATTCTAAAAAACAGTGAAAAAACTAAAACCTTCTAAAAATTTTACATTTGAAAGTTAAGAATGTCTCTAACCCATGTTCACATTGAAGGTTCTTTTTAGAATAGCCATGTTTTTCCTGCTTAATTAGCATGCTGTGTTGATATACAAAACCTGGAGCCTCAGGCAGGACATAAGGGGTAAATTTCTCGGAAAAAAAATACAAGAAAAATATCCCTGCAGCTTGTTTTTGATGGTGGGAGTAAAGGGATCCTATGGTCACTTCACTCCAAGCTTGGGGTTCTGAAAGGAGGTGTATGTTGCTCAGGGCATTAGCGTTTTTAAAGCCCATCACAGCAAGGAAAGATAGGAAGGCATGCAGAGATTAATAGTCAAGTTCTTGTTAAAATGCAAGCATGGTTGTTCTTAGAAAAGAAGAAAATGTCTCTTGTCTAATACTCAGCTGGTTTCATTTTCAGACTTCCCAGGAGGCTGACAAACATGTGGCAGGAAAAAGTAGCCAATGAATTTCAAGAATTATTTCTCCTCTGCATGGGGCTCAGTTTGTCTTCTGTGACTTATTTGGAACTGATTGCTGTAAGGATTTTGAGATTAACTTGATGAATCAAAAGAACCAATTAAGCAAAAGCTGTTACAAAATATTTGGAAATGAGCTCATTTCCTGACATTTATGTAGTTTTACATAATTAGCAACAAATTAAAAACAAACCAAAAGCAACAAAAAACCAAAACAAACAAAATCAACAACAACAACAACAAACAAGCAGTAAGTAAGAATGTGAATGGGTGTGGGTAGCTTCCTGAATGCTGAATAGAGGACACTTGTCCGTGAGCATTTTGCATTTTTGCGTATCATTTTAAAACAGAGGACAGCAGGAACCAGTGTTGAAAAATTCATTACTTGTTTCAGCAAATATGTCCTTGACTGGGAGGGGGATTTGAGAGTGTTGAAAATGGATATCTTTTACTCGTTAGTAACTAAATGATAAAGGAAGGAAGGAAATCAGGGAAAAAATAATGCAGGAAGGAAAAGAAAACATTGGTGATAGGTGTGACTAAGAAGTGAAAGAAGAAAAGTGTGCCAGGGCGGGGGGGGGGGGGGGGGGGGGGGACAGAACAAGACAAAGCAGACCAATGGATCCTGAGAAATGACTATATCATTTAGAAATACTGCTTTATTTGGAGATGACCAAGCAGCACAAAAGGCAGCATTGTACAATTACTAAGCAGAAACAGAAGGATACTGCATTGATAGAGACTTCACCAGAAACCAAAAGGTTCCCCAGAAGAGAAATATAGAAGATACCAAAATTTCCCCTTGCTGTCAGCAAGTTCCAGAAAACATTACTTGAGAACATGTAATCTCTTCTTCACTTAATTGAAAAGTTGGAGGTTCCTGCTCTAAATTTAGAAGGAAGCAGAAGAGAGTTAAGACAAATCATTGTAGCATAATTAACGAAAGTTGTTAAGGAATATGCAGAACATATTTGGATGAGTTATGGGACTAAAAGAATGAATTTCTGTTCTTTCTAGATCTTACTGAAGATTTTGCTCGAGCTCTAAGTGACTAGTCTTCAATGAGTTTTATTGTTCCATCTTCCTGATAACTGTACTGCACAGCACTGCTTTCTCAAACACTTTGCAAGTAGGAGAGAAACAAATCCTGGCCATTTAAACATGTATTCCTGGAAAGTTTTTCCAGTCATTATGAGCTAATTCAAGTAAAATTCAGTGTATTAGCTTCTCTTCTGTTTCCAAGATAAGGCATCATGGATTAAGGTAATTTACTGCAGAATATGTTAAGTTTTGTTTATGGTTACAGGAAGAGAAGAGAATAGGAGAAGAGGGGAGGGGAGACGAGAAAAAGAGAAGAGAAGAGAAGAGAAGAGAAGAGAAGAGAAGAGAAGAGAAGAGAAGAGAAGAGAAGAGGGGACGGGAGGGGAGGGGAGGGGAGGGGAGCGGAGGGGAGGGGAGGGGAGGGGAGGGGAGAGGGGAGGGGAGGGGAGGGCAGAGGAGAGGAGAGGAGAGGAGAGGAGAGGAGAGGAGAGGAGAGGAGAGGAGAGGAGAGGAGAGGAGAGGAGAGAAGAGAAGAGAAGAGAAGAGAAGAGAAGAGAAGAGAAGAGAAGAGAGAGAAGAGGAATGCTAGCAAGCATCAGGGATGCCTGAGCAAGAGCACGAGATATTCACCCCTTGTGCTCACTGCAGGCATGGAGCAGATAGAGTGAACTGGATGTGGTAGGAGAATTTTTAACTCTAGATGCCTCCTATTATGTACTCTCTAGCAAAGCCATCCCTAACTGATGGGGATTTGATTTGTGTCCACTGTGGGTCCCTACCAATGGTTGAAATTTTTTACTGGACAATAAAGAGCCAGGTAATAGCTGGACAGGAAGACAGAGGAGAGACTTGGAGGATTCCCAGAGAGCAAATGCAGGATGGTGAGAAATAGAATCACCAGAGCAAAAGGAAGGAAGATGATACACACATGAAAGCTATAAAAGACAGAGAACCAACCATGTAAGAATCAGTGAAAAATGGCCCCAGGGACCACTCCACCAGATTGGGTCTGGGGTAGCAGAGATAAAGTATAGATTTTTGAAAGTAATAACCCAAGAATATTGGAGGGGAGTGTGTTAGCTACATAGAGGTTCAGGAGGGGAACAAACATTGAGCTAGCTAAGGCATATTATAATATAAAGGCAACGTGTGTGTGTTTTTCTATCTGAGATCCATAGCATCTGGGACAAGTGGTATAAAGCTTGTGACCACTTGCCCAGAGCTCAGAGCAGATTTTAACAGTTTACCACTCCAGAGGGTGCTCTACTTGGGGATTGTGCCTACTGTTAAGAATTAATTAAAGATTTTTAAATGGAATACACATATGCCACCATGTAAGATCAGGAGTTAGGGAGAATTGGCTTCATAGCAGGCTACAGATTTTTCCCAAGCCACATTGGGATATTTTTCTTCCTGTTTGGAACTGGTACAAAGAATTTAGGCTCTGGGTCCCTAGGAACCACTGCTGTACAAAGAGAAAGACCACCTGAAAGACAGAGGCAAATGATAGAAGCTTCCTACCTCTCACAAGCAGATAAAGAATAGAGATGAATTGGATTAAAAGGAGTATAATGATAAGTGTTTAAGTGTTTTTAAGTATACATGGGATAAAGAAATCCAGGACTTTGATATCAAATATTGAATTCAGAGGCAAGAAAATAGTGAGAACAGAAAACATTTTTAAAATGCATTAAAAGAAAATTGAAAAAGTCTTACCAGAGAACTACTTTGGATCTTTGAACGTGGTCTACTTGGGATATCTAAGATTATTTAGCCTGGAATGACAAATTAAAAGCCTAAGAATAGTCTTATACAGTAAATAGAAAGGAATTTAATTAGAGTTAAATACATAGACAAATAAAGAGAAGCTTTTGATAAAATTATTGGTTAGGGACAGGAGATAAGAAGAAAGACCTTATCTTAGACAGATAATAAAAACTTAGCCCTTGATCTCACATATGTGTTGGAGCAGAAGGTGGTGAAGAAGCAATGTCTCCATGGATAATAATAACTATTTATGTTGCTTTAAATTGCTTCAATGATCCAAATAAAATGATTATGAATTTGGTGATATTTATGATATTAAAAATGCTCTGGGAGAGAGGTCAAGCTACTAAATTAAATCAATCTACACTTTTAATGAGTTTTGGGTTACTGGACCAAGAGCATGCTGTTTTGGGAAAGGGGCTCTGTATTTGTGTTAACAAGAAAGGAAGAGAGGCTTTGGACCCTAGAGTGATATGGATCAAATATAACATGGGGGAAGATCCTCTAAAGATCTTGGTTATAGAAAAGAAAAGTTTGAAAAAATCAAACTGGAAAGGTAACTGATCTGCTGATTCCTTGACATGAGAATAGCACTATAATTGGCTTAGACACGAAAATATCTCTAGTCAAAAGTTCAATTAAAATTAGAAAATAAATTCTGTTTGTTGTGAAATCCTTGAGATTCGTCCTGTCATCCTTCATATACAATGAATAGAGATTTATTATAATTGGTTATTGATCCAGTTAACTCATAAAAAGATAGTTGTCTTTCACCTGCTTAAATAAGGAACAAAAATTCATCCTTATCTGATCGTTGAACTCTATTCAATCCATAAAATTATCTTTATAATGCTAAAATTTTGGTTGTGAGATTCATATATTACAGAATTTACCCCTTGTAAGACTCATCCTTGGCATGCTGATATGACCTGCAGTTCTAGCTCCCTACATCCTGAATATATTCCAGAAGATTGCATCCAAAACAGTTTCAGAAATATCTGGTGATTCCAAATGGCCTTACTTCATCCAACCTTTCATATGGATCCAGTCAGAACTTCAGTAAAAATATACAGAGACTAGGTAACAGATACTAAGGCTAGCTCTCTTAAGTCAAATCAATTTTTCTAATTTTCCTACTACTCCCCACCCATTTAAAGAATTTTCACCACCCCTATTAAGCTGGAAGAAGTTATGAAGACTTGTCATTCCAATCCCTTGTGGGTTTGGATGTTAGTTATGGTTATTTTATAAATTATAGATAAGTTGTCATTCTGAGGGATAATTTGGAAATGGTCATAATTTTTAACATGGAGGAAGCAAATGATATGGCTTACTAAATTTTTTCTTGAACAAAACAGGGTATAGCCATAACCTTCCATTGGTAAAAATTTTATAATTTATAATTATAAAATTATAATTGATGCAGAATTAATGTTATATTTTTTACATTGGTGCAAAACTCATATATTGACACAGATTATGTATTTCATTTGAATGAACTTTATATGTTGACAAAAATTTGAAATTAACATTGTTACTCTTAGATAGGCATTGTGCTTATAAAACTCATTTAAGAATTCAAGGCTTTTGAAAACCCAATCCTGCTATAGCCGCTATTACAAAATGTTCAGGATGATTAAGTAATGCAAGTTAAGGACCAGATAGCAATCTCATGGTTATATTAGATTCTCATTTAATTATAATAAAGTGTTTTCAATATTATTCAAATAGAAATATTTAAGAGTAGTCAAGGTTTGACAGTTCAGATATACCTTATCTACATAGTCTTCAAAAACACCAGAAATTTAAAAGATATGACATTCACTATTAATTCATTATTAAAGATCATTTGACTAGAGGCGTGTCTGATCCTGACAGTCCTCCCTTCATGGTTCAAAGAAGATACTGAAAATCTTAACCTCCATATGTAGTTGCACCAGATGTGAAAAAACAGCCACTAAGCAAAAATTGTCTTAATTCATCTACGGACAAAAAAAAAAAAAAATACTGTCCAAGAAAGGACATAAGAAACAAGATAGTCAGCAGCTTAGCTCTGCCAAGACAGAACTATGCACTAGTCCTTCATAGTTCCTGCTTCACTTAAAGTTTGTTAGGTGATCCTGGGCCAGAAAGCTGAAGAGAGATACTCCAATATTTTGAGGAATAGGAGACTGCCCAGGTAATCAGCTGTCTATAATTTGGTTAAGTTTTGGAAGCTATGTATTTGTGCTTCCTATATATTCATTTAGTATTTAAATAATTCTTGAACTTCTGACAGGGTTGAAGACTAGTTATAGTCTTATAATCAAACTTAAGTTGTTTAGCATTGAGAAAGATTATTTTGATTTAGAAGAAGAGTTTTCAGATGATAATTCAAGTTGGCACAGTGACAGACAAGTGGACCAATGGAATAGAATTGAAGACCCAGAAATGAATCCACACACCTATGGTCACTTGATCTTCGACAAAGGAGCCGAAAACATCCAGTGGAAAAAAGATAGCCTTTTCAACAGATGGTGCTGGTTCAATTGGAGGTCAGCATGCAGAAGAATGTGAATTGATCCATTCTTATCTCCATGTACTAAACTTCACTCCAAGTGGATCAAGGACCTCCATGTAAAACCAGATACACTGAAACTAATAGAAAAGAAACTGGGGAAGATCCTTGAGGACATGGGCACAGGGGAAAAGTTCCTGAACAGATCACCAATAGCTTATGTTCTATGATCAAGAATTGACAAATGGGACCTCATAAAATTACAAAGTTTCTGTAAGGCAAAGGACACTGTTAAAAAGACAAAACGGCAACCATCAAATTGGGAAAGGAGGGAAGTGATCGAAGAATGGATGGAGAGAAGAAGGTTTATGGAACATATGGGGAGGCGGGATCCAGGAAAGGGGAAATCATTTGGAATGTAAACAAAGAATATATAAAATAAAAATATTTAAAAAATATCCAACATATACAAAGAACTCAAGAAGTTAGACCCCAAGGAACCAAATAACCCTATTAAAAAATGGGGTACAGATCTAAACAAAGAATTTTCACCTGAAGAAATTCAGATGGCCGAGAGGCACCTTAAGAAGTGCTCAACATCATTAGTCTTTAGGGAAATGCAAATCAAAACAAGCCTGAGATTTCACCTCACACCAGTCAGAATGCTAAGGTTAAAAACTCAGGAGACAGCAGGTGTTGGTGAGGATGTGGAGAAATAAGAACACTCCTCCACTGCTGGTGGGGCTGTAAGATGGTACAACCACTTTGGAAATCAGTCTGGCGGTTCCTCAGAAAACTGGACATGACACTTCCGGAGGACCTTGCTATACATCTCATGGGCATATACCCAAAAGATTCCCCGACATGCAATAAAGACACATGCTCCATTATGTTAATAGCAGCCTTATTTATCATAGCCAGAAGGTGGAAAGAACCCAGATGTCCCTCAAAGGAGGAATGGATACAGAAAATGTGGTATATTTACACAATGGAATTCTACTCAGCAATTAGAAACAATGAATTCACAAAATTTTTAGGCAAATGGTTTGATCTGGAAAATATCATCCTAAGTGAGGTAACCCAATCACAAAAGAATATACATGGAATGCAATCTCTGATAAGTTGATATTAATTAGCCCAGAAGCCCTGAATACCCAAGGCACAAATTGCATAACAAATAACTCCCATGAAGACGTATGTAGAGGCTCCTGATCCTAGATAGGATTGACCTAGCATTGGAGGGGAAGATAAGGACAGAGAAAAAGGAGGGAAGTGATTGGAGAATGGATGGAGAGAAGAAGGTTTATGGAACATATGGGGAGGCAGGATCCAGGAAAGGGGAAATCATTTGGAATATAAACAAAGAATATATAAAATAAAAATATTAAAAAATCAAAACATAATTTGAGTATAGAATTATAAGCTCTTTAAGTTAGGATAATTGTTAAAGTAAATATATAAAAATTGACAAAATAGATAGGCTGGATGGTATTAGTATATAATATACCTTGCAGTTTACACAATTGTTGACTATGTTCAATGTATATTTGAAGGCCTTTTCAATGAATGAAAAGGGTGAGGTGATGGGGATTTGATTTGTGCTTAGATGGGAATTTGCATTTCCACAGTGGGTACATAAAAACAATTGTTTTTTTGAATGTTCAATGAAGAGCCAGTGGCCAATGGCTGGGCAGGTGAACAGAGGTAAGGCATTGATGATTCATAGAGATGAAACACAGGTCAGGGAGACGAAGAATGACAACAGGGCAGAAAGAAGAAAGAGGATACAAATATGAGAACTATAGAAGACAGAGAACCAACTATGTAAGAATCAGAAAAATCAGCTACAAGGGCTACTCCCCCAAAAAGGTCTGAGGTAGCAGAGATAAAATACAGATTTTAGAAAATAATAACTCAAGAATATTGGAAGGGAATGCATTAGCTACATAGAGGTTCAGTAGGGGTGTAACCATTGAGCTAAGACATATTAAAATATAAAGACAATATGTGTATGTTTTTCTATTTGAGATCCAGAGCATCTGGGGTGAGCAAGAAATGCAGAGAGGGGAAGAAGAAAGAGTCCACCATGAGATAGGTATAGAATGGACCGTGCCATGAAGGAATGGGATGGTGAGACTGCTATAATGTAAGTGCAAGGGGAAAGCAATGCCATAGGAGGTCTGGCCAGAAGGAAAGAGGGCATCTACGATGAAATACAGATTTAGAAACTGTTAACTCATGAATACCAGAAGGGAGTGTGTGCCTGCAGCAAGGTTTGGAAATGCCCATCCATTTAGTTCATAAGGCATATTAAGGACTGAAAGAGCTAAAGGGCTTTGTAACCCCATAGGAAGAACAACAATATTAACCAACCAGAGCTCCCAGAACCTAAACCATCAACCAAGGAGTACACATGGAGAGACCCATGGCTCCAGCTGTTTATGTAGCAGAGGATGGCCTTGTCATGGAAAATAGGTAGTTGGTCCAGTGATGGCTCTCTATCCTAGAGTAGGGGAAATCGAGGGCAGGGAGGCAGGAGTTGGTGGGTGAATGAGGGCAAACCCTCATAGAATCAGGAGGAGAAAGGATGGAATAGGGAGTTCCTGGGGAGTGGGATCAGGAAAGAGGATAACATTTGAAATGTAACCAAATAAAATATCCAATTACAAAAGGGAACATATAAACAATGAAAATATAATATAAAGGTTGCATGTGTGATCTTTCATTCGTGAATCCAGAGCTCTTGGGCACATACAGAGCTAGGAGTACACCCACTGGGAGCATAGAGTAGACTTTGACAATTTTCTGCTATTCCTAACCTTTGCCAAAGAGTGACACCAACTAACAACCAAGTAGTCAAATCCATGAGTCTATAGGGTACATTCTCATTCAAACTACCATTCATTTCCCATCATTTAGCTAGAGCCTAATTTCAGAAATTGTTGACATTTCTCTGAGTTAGATATGAACTTAATTAAAAATAGTCACCCTCTGATTGTGGTGATAATTTATATACTGGGGATTTCAAGTGGCTGGGAGACCTTTCATATAATTCATATTTTATTCCCCTTAATGCTGGTGTTCTGTCATTCCACAGCACTCATCATGCTTTCAGTGCCTACCTTAACGGGTGAGCACAGGGAAAAGACTCAGCAAGGAAGGTGACAGTTTTAAGGAATGATAGCTCATTACAAGCTAGTATGAGGGAAAACTGAAAAGGTTGGTGATTCCTATTCATCAATTTTTCTCCTAGTCTGTAGGCAGTGTTCTCTGGAGTGAGTGAAATCCTCAATATTTATGTTTCTCAGCTGATCTTGATTCTTAGTGAGAAAGTTCAAACTAATAGAGCAGATCTACCTAGAGATAGGAACCATCTAAATGAGATCCTTTTAGCTGTATTGAACTCCAAAGGCTCTCAAACATTCTGCCATCATCACCACTATACAGAGACCATTCAGTTCAACAACTGTGCCTTAGTGCCAGACAAAGGAACTACCAAGACCTTAAACTAAATGCTAGTCCAGATGCATGCTTCACTCTGAAGAAGGAGGCTTCTTATGAAAGGCACAGTGTGATGTTTCTTAAGGACAGTCTCTTAAAGCCTATTCCCTTAGTGATTTCTCTGAACATTAGATTGAGGTTTCAAAAGAGCTTATTAAAAAGCAGATTAAATAGATAAAATAACATCTAGAAAATCATTAACTTATTTAAGGATCTGACTTACAAATGGATAGACTAGTGCTAGAAAACCATATATCTACTAGAAGACTGAAGTTCAATGACTAATATGCTCTCCACATCGTCTTGGCAGCTCTTCCTTTCAGAGAAGTTGAAGATGCCGCTGAACTTCTCACAGATCAAATAATACTTTTAAAATTTTGACTATGTTCCCTAAGCTCTACTAAGCCTTAGGATAAAATATGAATGTAATATCAATGTTTGTTCTATATAGTACATGCAAATGTAGCATTAATTATTTGATGAATACCTATTGCATGCAGATACTATCATACTATAAATGTGGTAGAAGTAACAACTATAATTATAGATTTATAAAAATGGGATGCTAGCAGTTATCATGTCATGTCCTATATGATAACTTCTACAAAACTACAAAAATGGCATTTGACCCTGGGTCCAATAGGATGATGTTTTGCCACTGTGATCTTTTATCCTTACTTCTTAATATCATGGCCCAGATCTAAACTGCTGAAAAGATGATAGAACACATTCTGAACACAGTTCTTCCCACTTGCTCAAGTCAAATACAACATTAATATTTTATATTCTCTATGCAATTGTTAATTTGTGGTATCAAGGAACATAGTATTTCTTAATCTAGTGCTTGTTTTATATGTTATAAAAATTAATCAGACCACTTAATGCCAAAAGCAATCAGGGGTCAGATCAAAACAGCACTGATGGTAACCAATCTAGGTTATATGCTAGGAAATAAAGCAGAAACATGCTTATGGTAGGGATGGTTATATTTGCCTGAGAATGCATCATGATTGGCATAGTGAAGGGGATTGTCTTCATTGCTCATTTGACAAGCTCATCTGAACAATTTTTCTTTTCTTGGATCTATTGTGTTTATGAAGTTCAAGTACATGAGTTAGCAGAAGAAAAGAACATAGAAACTGTGGGTGGCGGGCGATAGAGTTTACACACATCTGACACCATGCTCTATGAAGTGAAAGAAAAAGCTTTCCAGAAGCTCTTGTAAGACTCATAGGGTGCCTGTGAGTTCCTCCAGCTAAGAGAGATGAAGAGACGGGCCTTCCAGGAGCTTTAGGAGCACCCTAAGGAAAAGTCAACGCTGAAATCTGTAGAGTTGTTGGCAAAGTATGAGGCACTATCAATTTTATGGATTTGTTAGGGTCAAAGTCTTTGCCCTAATAGCCCTAACAAGCAAAGCTAAAAACATCTGTCCTCTATAAATAATGGAACAGAAATGAAGGGTTTGGTCAATGTGGTTCTATTGGTAATAGGAACAAAGGCTTAGAAACATAGGAACATGATAGCTTCCAGCCCATCCTTGACTCTCTCTCTCTCTCTCTCTCTCTCTCTCTCTCTCTCTCTCTCTCTCTCTCTCTCTCTCTCTCTTTCTTTTTTCATATAATCCTTATTTACATTTCAAAAATTGTCCCCTTTCCTGGTTTATACCCCCCCCCGAAAATTCCCTACTCCCTCTTCACCAATCCACCACTCCTGCTTCCCTGTTCTGGTATTCCCCTACACTACATTACTGAGCCTACTCAGAACCAAGAGCCTCTTTTCCCTTTGATGTCCAACAAGGCCATCCTCTGCTGCATATGCATCTGGAGCCATGGGTCCCTCCATATGTACACTTTGGTCGATGTTTTAGTGCCTGGGAGCCCTGGGGGTACATGACTTCTATTCTTGTTCCTTCTATGTCGCTGCAAACCACTTCAGCTCCTATAGTCCCTTCTCTAGCTCCTCCATTGGGGACCCTGTGCTCAGTTCAATGACTGGCTAAGAGTGCCCCCCTCTGTATTTGTCATGCACTGGCAGAGTCTCCCTGGTGACAGCTACATCAGGCTCCTGTCAGCAAGCAATTGTTGGCATCCACAATAGAGTCTGGGTTTTGTAACTGTATATGGGATGGATCCTTAGGAGGGGCAGCCTCAGGATGGTCTCAGACTCTGATCCACACGTTGTCTCGGTATCTCCTTCTGTGGGTATTTTGTTCCCCATTGTAAGAAGGACCAGAGTATCCATTCTTTGTTCTTCCTTCTTCTTGAGCTTCATTTGATCTGTAAATTGTGCCTTGCGTATTCCAAGCTTCTGGGATAATATACACTTATCAGTGAGTGCATACCATATGTGTTCTTTTGTGATTGGGTTACCTCATTCAGGATGATATTTTCCAGTTCCACCCATTTGCCTAAGAATTTCACACAATGGAATACTACTCAGCTATTAAAAACAATGAATTCATGAAATTCTTCCTTGGGTTTCTAATCTGAGATTTAGGATTAAATAGAAAACAAGAGGTACATATAGCTAAGCAATCACGGGTTGGCTGTGGTTTGCACATCATTATTATCTTAATTCATATATTTTCCCTTAAGGCAATCTAGGAAGTTGTTAGATTGTATGAAATCTCTCTTTTAGAGGCAAGTTCCTCATCTTGCTGTTACTTAAGCTTCAGACTTTTTTCTTTTCTACAGTAGTTGATTGAATAAGAAATGCTTCAAATGGCCTTTGAACATTTTGTTCCCAATTAATAATGATGTTTGGGGAGGAAATGCCACTCTACAGGAAGAAGTACATTACTAGAGATGATTCTGTGAATTCATAACACTGACTGCCTCCATTTCACGCTCTCCTGTTTTGTGTTTGTGTTTGCAGATATGATGTCTTTGCCCTCATAATTGCCTCTGATGAAATTATGAACTCTCCTTGTGGGACGTAAGACAAAATAGACTTTTCTGTAAGTTCACAGCCACAGAAAAGGCACTAATACTGACTGAACTTGGTGCCAGCAAGTAAGTTGTTTGTTTTGAAAAAATTCAGCATTTTGTTTTATGGAAGAATATGGAAGACTTTGAAAGTTGGTGCAAGAAAAGTGATTAAATGTTGTAAACAAAGCTCTAAGGGCCATTCCAGTAGGTTTGTGAGAAAGAATAATGAAGAGAAAAATGTGGAGGATGGAAAACTGGCACAAGAGGTTTCAAAGGGTATCCAGGAATTTAACATTAATTAAACTAGAGGTCATTCATGTGATATTTTGGCAAATACCTGGCTATTTTCTATCCATGTGCTAAAAACTTGAGTGATGCTAAATTAAAAAGTGAAAAACTGAAATATTTGGCAATGGAAATTTCAAGAGAACATAATAGTAAATATGCAGAATAATTACTAGTAGTAACACATTTGCACATTGCTGTCAATGAAAAGAGGAAGCAAACAGAAAATGCAAAATGAAGTATTGAGAGAATAAAGTACTAGGAAACTTTATGCTACAGCCAGGGCACTAGATGAAATAGAAGATATAATTGCTGAGGATGTTCGCAAAATTAAGAAGAGGCCGGCTTTGTATTGGAATAAGTATCCAGATCACAAGACCAGACACAGGTATACTTCTAATTTGGAAAAGAGATCCTTCAGGGTGGTGGTGGTGGTGGTAGTGGTGGTGATTGCTTCTAGAAAGAAATTGCTTCAACACAAAAGCTGATGGTAATGTAGTTAAAGGGAGGAGATTCCATCCCAAGCTCTGTCAGCTGAATTTAGCATTGTCATCCACATGATATTTACTGTAAATGAAAAGTGCGAAAATGAGGAATTATGGATTATTCCTCCACCTTTCATATTAATGTTGAGGCCAGGCAATGTGTGGAATGTAGTCCCTGTGAGAAGAATTTCCTGAGAGAACGCCCTGAGCAGCCCTTGTGTGGAAGTGTAAAAGCGAAGCCTCTCTTGGAATGGAGAGTTTCAACAAGTAGATGCCAGATTCAAGAGATTCTGACAATGAGAGCTTTGTACATGGAGTAGAATGAGTTATATTTATACATACATACATATATATATGTATGTATATATGTATATGTTGCAGACAGTAAAGCTGAAAGTGTAGAGCTCTTTGATACTGTACACAGAGCTACATGATTTAATGTTTGCCTTGCTGAGTTTCTGTCTTGCTTTGATCCAGTATTTCCTAAGCAGAGACCCTTTGCTCCCTTTTGAAATAGTAATGCATATTTGGTGTCATTTTATGTTGGGAGTATATAATTTGCTTTTTAATTTTACTTTACAGAAGGTTACAGTTAAGAAATTCCTTTGAGTCTCAGAAACAACTTTTAATTTTGGAAGAGTATTGATATTTCAAAAAATTATGAAGACTTTTGAAGTCAGACACATGCATGTTTTACATTAAGATAGGAATAAGTTTATGTGGTATAGGGAGTAGAATGTGGTGCTTTAATGAGATGTCTCCCTTAATGACTCAGGTATTTGAACACTTGGTTGTCAGTTCATGACCCTGTTTGTGATGGTGGCATTGCTTTGCTGGAAAAGTTCCAAGGGGTGATACTTGAGGGTTTATAGTCTTACTTCACTACCAGGTTACTTTCTCTGTTTCTTGTTTTTGGTTGGATATGGAAATTCTCAGCTTCCTACTCTAGCCTCCTGCTGCTTTGTCTTCATGGACTTTATTTTATTTGGGGTTGCTGCCAGGAGCCGAGAGCTGCCGCCATTACAAGATGGCACTCACTTCCCGTATATGGCCTAAACTCACCAAGTGGCCCACTAAGCCTTTGCAAATGCATGTCACATGACTTGTCCCTAGCCAATCCCGAGGCTCACTAGATCAGCGGACTGGCACTGGCCTATCAGGTTTTTGCCCATGTCCCAATTCCCTATATAAGCTTCACCCACTTGGCCATCTTTCCCTTTTCGCTCCCTGCTCGCTGTCAACCAAGGGCCTCCAATAAAGTGTGATCTGAGAAGAATCCTCGTGTGGGGATCGTTCTTCCTCGGTGGTCAAGGGGTGCGCGCCGGAGGGTTTTATTTTTGGGAAGGGACATAATGACCACAGCAACTCTTATAAAGGAAAACATTTAACTGGGGCTGGCTTACAGTTTCAGAAGTTTAGTTCATCATTGTTATGGGAAGCATGGTAGTGTGCAGGCCGATAGAGTGCTGGAGGAGCTGAAAGGTCTATATCTTGTTTTCAAACAGCAGAAGGAGATGTCCCATTAGGTGTGACTTGAACATATATATATAAGACTTCAAAGCCCCACTCCACAGAGACTCACTTCTTTCAAGAAAACTATATCTACTCCAATAATAACTCCTAATATTGGCACTCCCTATGGGGAATCAAACTACCACATTCCATTTCCTGGCTCATGTGAACTTGTAACAATAGCATAATGCAAAATGCATTTAGTTCAACTTCAAAAGTATCCATAGTCTAGAAAAATCCCAAACTTATTTAAAATTCAAAATTTCAAAGTTTCATTTGAGAATCATATAATCTCCTTACTCTATTCCCCAGTAATATAAAACTCAAAAATAGCTCTCATACTTCTAACATATAATAGCACAGGATATACACTGTTGTCCTAAAACTTAGGGAAGGGAGCATAGTGAGGAAATATTTGACCAAATCAAGACCAAAAACTAGCTGCACAAACACCAAAATCTCAGTTCTATGTTCGATGTCACAATGTTCTTCAAATCTCCTTTCAGCTTGACTGGAAAACATTTCTTTCTCTTGGGCTAGTTCCAGGCCATGTTAGCAGCTCTCCTTGGCTGGTGTCCCACAGTTCTGGAATCTCCAACATTTTAGGGTCTCAAAGGCATTCCAAGCTTCACCTTCACAGATTTAAGCAATGGTCTCTTTAAGTCTTCATGCAGGTTCATCCTAGGCACATGCCTACCCTCACTAGCCATCCTTATTTGTAGAGATTTCACAACCCCTTTCTCTTTCACTTGACTCTAATCCCAGAACCAAATGGTTGAAACTGCCATGTTCTGCTGCTTGCTGAAGCAGGAACATGGCCCCCTGTTCAATTATGTCAAACTGCCACAGACTTACTCTGGATCTCTAATGATCCAGATCTGGATCTCTAATGGATACAATGATTTCTTGCTTCATTTGCCCTTTTCAAGTGTTTTGTCATAACGACAAGCACAATTATATTTAGTTTTTTATACTTATGCCTTTCAGACTAGTGGGTATTGTACCACTGAATGTATTACTTTGTGACTTCAGATTCCACACATAGGTTCTACATGAACCCAATAAATTGTATTCTTGAATGCTCTTATTTTTATAATAATTCTGATAATTTTTGAGGATGATATAAGACTCCTCATTACACATTTTAGCAAAAGCTTAGCTTCTTAAGTGTTCTTCCCAAGTACCTGTTGTCATTCAGTACATATATAAAACATGTTCCAAAACTGGAATCATAACAATTTGCTACATTGAAGGTTACTGTTTTTTAATTATTTTCAACACTTTCTCCAACACATTTTCTATAACAGTACCTAACCAATTTTTATTATGATTTTTTAAAAATGATATAGGACAGATTGTTAACTGAAAAGTCTATCTGTACTGACTAGTTTGCCTCCTAGTGAAGAAAGCTTTTAGCTGAAACTGTCTCAAAGGGGAATGTACCTCTGGAATTATGAATGAACTTTACTTGAGGTAGATTAAAATTTTGCTTCAGTGAACCTGGTTGCTAAGCTTTAAAAACATGGAAGCTGAAAACATATCTCTTTGTAGAGCACCCACCTTCCCTGTGAACCCCTGACTTCAGTCTCTCTAGCACAAAAGTTTCAGTATATGATGCTTTTTAAAAAAAAATGGTGTTTATATGCTCACACATAGTTTTGATTATATATATATATATATATATATATATATATATATATATATATGCCAGTCTTCTTATTTTGCTTCTTCTTAGCAAAATAAATATTAAAAGAACAAATAGGACTAGGCTAATACCCCAGTTATAGTGTGTAGGTCACACACCATGACTTTTGCCAGCCCCACATAAAATAAAAATTTGGATATAAATACACACACACACACACATATATATATATATATATATATATATATATATATATATATATATACATAAACATACATATAACATGCACACACAAATATTATACACATATATATGGAACAGAGAGAGTAGATGTAGGTAAATTTTTGAAGTTTGCTGGCTAGCTAAATGGGTTCTAGTTAGAGATAATGTAAGAAATAGATGGAAAACAATTACACACCCAGTATAAACCTCTGTTTTCCACACACTTGGGTACCATATACACACATGCACAATGTATATAACAAACACATAGACAAACACACAGTGACACAGTCACACATATACACAGATACACATACACGAACACAAACACACCTACTGCATGTACAGCCAAATCACAAAATATGTATGCAGATAATTCTCACACACAAACACATGTAATAATGGTTTTCTTTTTGGCATTTATAGACAAAAAGGTAATTTTTATGTCTATGTATTAACATTCTTAAAACAAATTTACATTGACTTTGACTTTATTTACATATAGACATTAGAAAGGGAAAATGTTAAACACTAATAGATCATAGTTGTCATTAAAAAACTGACTTTCAACACTAAAATGAGAAACAGTATTACTTCTTTACAGGACCCTTCGGTATAATGTTTATTATGTATTCCAATGTATTCATGGCTTGCTTTTATGGAACTTGACTATTGAGTATTTTAGTTCTGAGTTTCCCCACAGTGTTAATTAAAGACACATAAAATGCTAGCTAAATAATGCCTGTTACTTGAAAAGCACTATTGACATTTTTTAAAAATAAAACGATGCAATTCAAGAGGTAAACTCATTTGTATATGAATAGACACACTTAAGGCAATCTCTAGTTTATTTAAAAAATAGTGTTTCATTAATTCTTGACATCTAGATACCCCAAATATTTGCATATGTATTGTTTTCTATGTAGTATAGAAAACTGCTATACTTTGATCTGATTGACTGAATCTGCATATGATAGAACTCTGAAATATTTACAAAGAAAAGGTAAAATCAATAAAGTTCTAAAATTTGTACTTTGGTCTTCAGAGATTTATCTCACCCCAATTTAATGAATAACCAAAAATAAAAATGGTGAAAAAAGTATTTTGGTTTCTTCCTTATTGAATATTTTAAAACCATTGAAATAGAATTTGTAAGTATCTAAGTAATAACTAATTATTTCCTCCACTATCATGTGAGAAACTTTATGGTAAGAAGCAGGTATTAGCTACTGAAATCATGTATGAGGTTCAGTAAAGAAATCCTATGTTGATTATTAGACACATCTTATATTTAATTTTTAACTTGTCTCCATATCTCTAGGTGCAGAGATGTGCAAAGATGTAGAATCCACAAGACAATCTCAGGTGCTATCTTCAGAAAGCCATCTACCTCCTTTAAGACAGAGTCCTTCATTGGTCTGAAGTTACTAATTAGATTTGGTTGACTTGCCATGAATCTGAGGGATTCAGTTCTCAGATTACAAGAACATGCTCTTATTCCTAGTATTATTCCATGAGATTTTAACAGTGACTTCAGGTCCAAATGTTTGTGAATCACTCATTTTTCCCAATTGACCTATATCCACAGTCTCTTATTATTTAACTTTTACAGTAGAAAATTATGACTGATTATAATTACATGAAATTATAAACAATAAATTTGTAGTATTTGCATCATATTATATATAGCATATATTTTGTGTATTATATATTGTATTTTGATTTTATATTTTAATGATTTACCCTTGCATAACTCCTCAGTATGCATTTGTACTTAAAATGTTTGTAATTTCAACTATGCTCCCCAAACTTATTTTCAGAAAGACCCAATCTCACAGGATTTTTTCCTCATAATGAAAAATTTTAGGAGATTGTGTAAGGATATGGGGAACAAAATGTTTTATATGTACCTTTTAAGTAATTTAATTAAGTAATAATATTATTCTATCTGGGCTAAGCTAAGATTCTCCAGTAAAACAAAACACTAGATAAGAATCAGGGCATACTTTTTATTTGTAATTATGTTTATAATTATTTTTTTAAATATTTTTATTTTCTATATTCTTTGTTTTCATTCCAAATGATTCCCCCTTTCCTGGATCCCCACTCCCCATATGTCCCATAAACCTTCTTTTCTCCATCCATTCTCCAATCGCCTCCCTCCTTTTTTTCTCTGTCCTTATATTCCCCTCCAATGCTAGATCAATACTTTCCAGGATCAGGACCTTCTCCATACTTCTTCATGGGAGATATTTGTTATGCGATTTTGCCTTGGGTATTCCGGGCTTCTGGGCTAATTAATATCCACTTATCAGAGATTGCATTCCATGTATATTCTTTTGTCACTGGGTTACCTCACTTAGGATGATATTTTCCAGATCAAACCATTTGCCTACAAATTTTGTAAATTCATTGTCTCTAATTGCTGAGTAGTATTCCATGGTGTAAATATACCATATTTTCTGTATCCATTCCTCCTTTGAGGGGCATCTGGGTTCTTTCCAGCTTCGGCTATTATAAATTAGGCTACTAGGGACATAATGAAGCATGTGTCTTTATTGCATGCCAGGGAATCCTTTGGGTATATGCCCAGGAGAGGTATAGCAGGGTATTCTGGAAGTGTCATGTCCAGTTTTCTGAGGAACTGCCAGACTGATTTCCAAAGTGGTTGTACCATCTTACAGCCCCAACAGAAGTGGAGGAGTGTTCCTCTTTCTCCACATCCTCGCCAACACCTACTGTCTCCTGAGGTTTTGACCTTAGCCATTCTGACTGGTGTAAGGTGAAATCTCAGGGTTGTTTTGATCTGCATTTCCCTAATGACTAATGATGTTGAGCACTTCTTAAGGTGCCTCTCGGCCATCTGAATTTCTTCAGGTGAAAATTCTTCGTTTAGATCTATACCCCATTTTTTAATAGGGTTATTTGGTTCTCTGGGGTCTAACTTCTTGAGTTCTTTGTATATATTGGATATTAGCCCTCTATCAGATGTAGGGTTGGTGAATATCCTTTCCCAATTTGATGGTTGCTGTTTTGTCCTTTTAACAGTGTCCTTTGCCTTACAGAAACTTTGTAATTTTATGAGGTCCCATTTGTCACTTCTTGATCTTAAAGCATAAGCTATTGGTGATCTGTTCAGGAACTTTTCCCCCATGCCCATGTCCTCTAGGGTCTTCCCCAGTTTCTTTTCTATTAGTTCCAGTGTGTCTGGTTTTACATGGAGGTCCTTGATCCACTTAGAGTGAAGTTTAGTACATGGAGATAAGAATGAATCAATTCACATTCTTCTGCATGGTGACCTCCAATTGAACCATCACCATTTGTTGAAAAGGCTATCTTTTTTCCACGGGATGTTTTTGGCTCCTTTGTTAAAGATCAAGTGACCATAGGTGTGTGGGTTCATTTCTGGATTTTCAATTCTCTTCCATTTTAACATCAGATAAAATTGACGTTCAACCCAAAGTCATCAAAAGAGACTCTGAGGGACACTTCTTGCTAGTTAAAGGAAAAATACAACAAGAAGAACTCTAAATCCTGAACATCTATGCTCCAAATGCAAGGGCACCCTCATTCATAAAAGAAACTTTATTAAAGCTCAAAGCACACATTGCACCTAACGCAATAATTGTGGGTGACTTCAACACTGCACTTCCCTCAATGGACCAATCAGGAAAACAGAAACTGAGCAGGGACACAATGAAACTAATTGAAGCTTTGGATGAATTAGATTTAACAGATATATATAGAACATTCTATCCTAAAGCAAAAGAATATACCTTTTTCTCAGCACCTCATGGTACCTTCTCCAAAATCAACCATAAAATTGGTCACAAGACAGACCTCAACAAACATAAGAAGATTGAACTAACCCCATGCCTCCTATCAGATCACTATGGAGTAAAAGTGCTCTTCAATAGCAACAAAAACAACAGAAAACCCACATACACGTGGAAACTGAACAATGTTCTACTCAATGATACCTTGGTCAAGGAATAAAGAAAGAAAGAAATTAAAGACTTTTTAGAACTTAATGATAATGAAGACACAACATACCCAAATCTATGGGGCACAATAAAAGCAGTGCTAAGAGGAAAACTCATAGCCCTGAGAGCCTCCAAAAAGAAAATGGAGAGAGCATACACTAACAGCTTAATGACACACCTGAAAGCCCTGGAACAGAAAGAAGCTATTTCACCCAGGAGGAGTAGAAGGCAGGAAATCATTAAACTCAGGGCTGAAATCAATCAAGTAGAAATAAAGAGAAGCATACTTTTATTTTTGTTTAGATGATTTTAAGAGTAAAAGCCCACCTTCAGACTGCAATATACTTTCATTAACAGCCCACCTAAAAACACATTAAAGATGAAAGGTTTGGTTCTTTCCCTTCTTTTTCTTATTATCCTAGCAAGTCCATCTAGCCTGCTATGGAGACATTCCTTTATGGATATTACAACCTATTTCTTAGGGATTCCAATACAGACTACAGACCATTTGAGTAATGCAGCCTCATGGACTGAAAGACTACCAAATTCTTGACCTTTCTATTGAGTAACAGATATTACCAGATTTAGCAGATTATAGTATATAAACCAACTAAAATTGGAAAGGTAGAAGTCACACTATCATTATTTGCAGATGACATGATAGTCTACCTAAGTGACCCAAAAAACTCCACTAGAGAACTCCTACAGCTGACAAACAACTTCAGCAAAGTGGCAGGTTATAAAATCAACTCAAGCAAATCAGTGGCCTTCCTATACTCAAAGGATAAGCAGGCTGAGAAAGAAATTAGGGAAATGACCCCCTTCACAATAGCCACAAACAGTATAAAGTATCTTGGGGTGACTCTTACCAAACATGTGAAAGATCTGTATGACAAGAACTTCAAGACTCTGAAGAAGTAAATGGAAGAAGACCTCAAAAAATGGGAAAACCTCCCATGCTCATGGATCAGTAGAATCAATATAGTTAAAATGGCCATTTTGCCAAAAGCAATATACAGATTCAATGCAATACCCATCAAAATCCCAACTCAATTCTTCACAGAGTTAGAAAGAGCAATTAACAAATTCATCTGGAATAACAAAAAACCCAGGATAGCTAAAACTATTCTCAGCAACAAAAGAAATTCTGGCAGAATCAGTATCCCTGACCTCAAGCAATACTACAGAGCAATAGTGTTAAAAACTGCATGGTATTGGTACAGTGACAGGCAGGAGGATCAATGGAACAGGATTGAAGATCCAGAAATGAGCCCACACACCTATGGCCACTTGATCCTCGACAAAGAGGCTGAAAATACTCAATGGAAAAAAGATAGCTTTTTCAACAAATGGTGCTGGTTCAACTGGAGGTCAGCATGCAGAAGAATGTGAATTGATCCATCCTTGTCTCCTTGTACTAAGCTCAAATCCAAATGGATCAAGGACCTCCACATAAAGCCAGACACTCTGAAGCTAATAGAAAAGAAACTGGGGAAGACCCTTGAGAACATCAGTACAGGGAGAAAGTTTCTGAATAGAACGCCAATAGCGTATGCTCTAAGAACAAGAATTGACAAATGGGACCTCATAAAATTACAAAGTTTCTGTAAGGCAAAGGCTACCATCAAGAGGACAGATCGGCAACCAACAAATTGGGAAAAGATCTTCACCAATCCTACATCAGATAGAGCGCTAATGTCCAATATATATAATGAACTCAAGAAGTTAGAATCCAGAAAAACAAACAACCCTATTAAAAATGGGGTACAGAGTTAAACAAAGAATTCTCACCTGAATAATTTCAGATGGCAGAGAAGCATCTTAAAAAAATGCTCAACTTCATTAGTCATTAGGGAAATGCAAATCAAAACAACCCTGAGATTTCACCTTACACCAGTCAGAATGGCTAAAATTAAAAATTCAGGAGACAACAGGTGTTGGAGAGGGTGTGGAGAAAGAGGAACACTCCTCCACTGCTGGTGGGGTTGCAAATTGGTACAACCACTCTGGAAATCAGTCTGGCAGTTCCTCCGAAAACTGGGCACCTCACTTCCAGAAGATCCTGCTATACCACTCCTGGGCATATCCCCAGAGGATTCTCCACCATGTAATAAGGATACATGCTTTACTATGTTCATAGCAGCCCTATTTATAATTGCCAGATGCTTGAAAGAACCCAGGTATCTCTCAACAGAAGAGTGGATGCAAAAAATGTGGTATATCTGCACAATGGAGTACTATTCAGCCATTAGAAACAATGAATTCATGAAATTCTTAGGCAAATGGATGGAGCTAGAGAACATCATACTAAGTGAGGTAACCCAGACTCAAAAGGTGAATCATGGTATGCACTCACTAATAAGTGGATATTAACGTAGAAAACTGGAATACCCAATACATAATCCACACATCAAATGAGGTACAAGAAGAAAGGAAGAGTGGCCCCTTGTTCTGGAAAGACTCAGTGAAGCAGTATTCAGCAAAACCAGAATGGGTAAGTGGGAAGGGGTGGGTGGGAGGACAGGGGGAGAGAAGGGGGCTTACAGGACTTTCGGTGAGTGGGGGCCTAGAAAAGGGGAAATCATTTGAAATGTAAACAAAAAATATATCGAATAAAAAAATTTATATATATGTATATGAAATTACATATGTATGTATATATATACATGTAAGTTTTTCATATATTATGTTATATATTGCAATATATTATGAAATGCATATATACTATAACACATAATATAAGATAGTCATAAAATGGCCTGTCACAATGATAGTCCACTCTCTGATAACAACTTTTTTTATTAGCTTGCTGCCTCCAGAAAAGCATAATTGAGATCGCATATATATGTGTGTGTGTATATATATATATAATATATTAATATATTAATAATTTATATGTGTTTTTAATTTTTCCTCTCTGGGTAAAGAGAGCTCTTGAAGCCAGGAGTATGTCAAGGGATTTCCTATATATAGATAGCCCTGAGAGGGAAACTATGGGAAACTATGAAAGAAAAACCTGGATTGTACTGGAGATCCAAGGATGTTGAAGATGCCAGATCCATGAGATATACTCTAAGGATATATGAGAAAGGGAGTAAAAAAATCCCAAGGGAGAAAAATATGTTGAAGGAAGCAAACTTGGAAGGATGCAATGATCTAAGGCCTTTGGCAGGAAGCATGTTGCTACAGGATTTGAAGCTTGTTTTACTGTGTCGGGTGTTGCACACCTTTAATCCTAGCACTTGGGAGGCAGCACAGACAGATTTCTGAGTTTGAGGCCAGCCTGGTCTACAGAGTGAGTTCCAGGACAGCCAGGGTCACACAGAGAAACCCTGTCTCGAAAAAAAAAATGGTTTGTAATTTTGATCTTACTCTGGCTCAGTATTTTCTCCCTATGTTCCCATTCCTCACTTTTAGAATGGTTATATATGTTCCATGTCACTGAATGCTGATATGTTGTAATTTTTGCTTTTGATTTTACAGGCTATTAAAATTAAGAAATTGTGGTGAGTTACAAAAGAGACTGGAATATCAAACACAATTGAGACTATAAAAGACTATTAGGATTCTTGAAGTTGGACTAATCACATTTTGCATTATAATATGGCCATGAGACTATAGAGGCTAGGGAGCAGAATGTGGTGGTATGAATGAGAATGACCCCTATAAGATCATGTTGGAATACTTGGTCCCTAGTTGATGGAATTATTTGGGGGAGGATTATGTGGTATGTCCTTGTTAGTGGAGGTATGTCACATGAGGAGGTCTTTGAGGCTTCAAAAAACTCACATCATTGCCAGTGTCTCTCTCTGACTCCTACTTGCAGATCAATATATAAGATAACAGCTCTTTTTGCCAACCGAGTCCTTATTTTGCCATTTTTGACTCTAAACCTCTAGCACTGTATGCTAAAATTAGATTTTTTTTCTACAAGGTGCCTTGGTCATCCTCTTTAATACAACCATAGAAAAGTAAACACACACACACACACACACACACACACACACACACACACACACAGGAGCAAAGGGGGAAGGGTTAGAAAACGGACTGGTATGACAGGAGCAGTAAATTCAGTGGCTGTCTTGGCCTAGATCCTCCCCTGATATGTGGATTCAGCTGTATCTGAGGACCACATTCCGAGTGCTCAGAGAAAAAAAGGAAGAGTTTGCTTCTGGATCCAAGACAGGCTTCAGCATCTTGTACTCCATTCCCTTAGGTGAAAACGAAAGGCCTGCAAGAAGGATGAAAAAGGCCTTCAGAGATGAGACCCTGTCATGTTACTGCTGCATGGAGCTCTAACCCTCTCAGCAGTGAAACAACTATGATTCTTAACAGCAGTAAGAATGCTGTGGAACTCACTGAACATAGTCACTGTCCTATTGGTTGCTTGTTCTCACAAACATCTTTGGTCCCATCCTGCTAAATGATATTATTTAGCTGTATCTCAACATAATTATAGAGCTCAAAATTCTAATCTGTTCTACTCCTCCTTGCATATTTAGGAATTAAGAATCAAAATGAACTAGATTTTCATATCAGAAATGATAGATGAAACGTGAAATGCGATGACTACTCTTCCTGTTGCTTATTTTATCAATTCTCAGCCTCCAGCGTTAAGGAAGAAATGGTAAGTTTCTGATGTTTCCCTTGTGTGTGTGACAGAAATTACTTAAGACTCTTAAACTAAGACTTGGGGAATGTTGATGACTTTTAAATTGCTTTGCCTGTTACATAAAAAAATCCAGGAGGAAGATTCTAAAGATCACCATGTCAACCCCCCTTTCAAAACCATTTTTTTTTCTTTTAACAGTGCTGGCTTCCCCCTTTGGTATTCCTTAAGACTATTTTGTCAGTTAATGTTGTGAGGCAAAGGAGTCTCCCTTCATTACCTGATTCATTCTGCTTGGTTGGATTTTGTAGTTACAGACAAGCTAGGAAAAAAAAAAAGAATCTGAAATTGGTTAAAAAAAAAAACAATTATGTAAGGAAAAGGGACACTGAAGATCTCATTTTAGGATTTCAAGACTTTTGAGTTTTAGTGATTAAAACATTGTGGTATTCATAAAAATGCGAACATAGAGGACTAGAAGAGAATAGAAAGTGCACTTTAGACCAACACAAAATTATTGCTAGTCAGCTCCCATTTGTGTAGTAAAATATAAGATGTAATCTACTTAAAAGTTATGTAAATTTATTTGGCTATCAATAGTCTTGTCTAGTAACAGACTTGTATGCTATAATAAGACTTTTCAGGCAAGGTATACTCATTGGTACAGTGCTGGAATGATGGGGGGTGGGGGAACAACTATTATGGCATAAAAACCCAGAAATCATTCAGCATGATGACCAAATTTAAAATGGTACAAATGGAGGTCCTGTTTTAATACAGGGACTGACTGAAAAGAAGCACTTCTCACAGAGCAGACCTGACCCCTACCTAACCACTACATCCCCTTTCTCTGGGGCATCAAGTCTCTACAGGATTTAGGCATATCCTTTCCTCTTGAGGCTAAACAAGGAATTCATAAAGCAAGAAAATTAAAAGCTGAAAGAAAAAAAGGCCAACCAAGTAACATATAACGGCAGGCCTAACAGAATTATACCAGACTTCTTAAGAGAGATGATAAAAGCCAAAAGATCTTGGACAGATGCCATGAAGACCCTAAGAGACCACAGATGTAGCCCAGGCTACTATACCCAGCAAAACTCTTTATACCCATCAATTACAGGGGATTTTTAAAGACAACACAGAAAAAAAAACCCGTGTCCTCATTGGTAGCTTCAGGGGCAGGGGCAAGTGAGTTGTTTAAGAAGAAGCAAGAAAATGCAGCTAGTTAGAACATTTTTGACCCTGACTTTATAGAATAGCATTGGGTGCTTTTCCATGGGATTTTTCATGGCAGCATGTAGAAACCAAAGACAACTTCAGCTGAGAAAAGATGGAGAAACCTTTATTTACCCTGTTACACTAACTACTAAATGATTGGTTTGAGGCCTGTCCCACAGGAATGAATTCATGACTGGTACTGCAAACCTGGTCAAAATCTCATGATTGCAGAAGGTACAGAACTTAAGGACATGCCTACTACTATTGTTTTGATAAATGTATATGATGTAAAACTGCCTTTGAAGTATTTGTGCTTATATACATAGATGAGGGCTGCTCTCACCCTTGGTCAGGGAAGCTTCTTTCTCAGTGGGTAGCAGCCAATGCAAAGATGGGTCAAAGCTCTAAGAATAAGTAATTGTTGAATATGCAGCCCCAACATCAGAAGATAGCCAAAGATGGATTTGAAAGAAGGTAAGAGCCACAGAGTTTAGAAAAAGGCTGGGATATGCTCTCTTCTGTACATGGATTTTGCTCCCAGGATCTCACAGTTTGTCCCCACCAGGCCTACACATGGTCACTCCTGACAAAATTCCAACATGAACTGGGGAGGGGCTCTTGAAGCTCCACTCCTAGCTGAGGAACTATTAACAAGTAATGGTGGTTACTGGAGAGAAGCTTAATTTTCTTCAAGATTTTGTCCATGATCTAATAAATAACCCATACCTATGAGTACATAAGAAGCCCATATTAAACCCAGTAACTATTTTTTTAGAAAGACATGAAAGTGAGTAGGGTAAATATTCAGGCAAATGAGGGGGTCAGAGAGGTAGGGAAAGATAAGGAAGTGAAATTGGAGGATGTATATGTTGAAAGCATATTAAACAAATGTGAGTACATAGGCACATATGTATATGTACATGTATGTACATATATGTAACAATAATTGAAGAAAAGCTCATGAATTGAAGAGGGAATGCATCAGAGGACTGGGAGGGAGAGAAGGAGGTGAGAGATTATTTAAAATATGGTGCTCATATATAACATTCTCAAAAGTGATAATTTAAATAACAAATTTCAAATATTTTTTGAAAAATAAACTAATAATTTAGGAAACTAGTAACTAACTGCCTGGGGTACCTTGTTTCTCCTATCAAATACACAAGATTATCAAATTATAAAAGATACCCCTCACAAAGTTTCACCAGCCAGACTCACCTTGGTTACAAAGGCAACTTAGAACACTGTTCAGAATCATTATTCATTGTGTCACCTTTAAGCAGAAATCACTCACTATCTATGCAGAACAGCTACTCATTAACACATAATATGAGATGTAGGCTAACTTCATGATGCCTGGCACTTTAGGTAGGAATGGCTTTTAGATGCAAAGATGGGAGCATTTTTCAAATCTGAGAACTGGAAGGGAGAGATTTTAAATTTCATTGCTAATTTCTTGAGACAGCAGTATCCCTGCTGTGAAGCCCAGGAAAAGGTAAGTATCTGTTTTTAATATATTATTTTAATGTTCCAACCATCTGCCTGAAATCCAGGAGCAAGTAACACTGAACAAGTGTCTTTTCAGAGAGAAACAAACTCTGGGACCTTTTCCCAAAATTCAGTAACTTGCTTCATAATTTTTTATTTTCTTTGGTGACAATAGCTTTTATTACCATTTTCAGGTAGAGAAGAAAATTTCTGAAAGCTCTCATATAAATCACCTTTAATTTTAGGTTATGTCAGTTAATATACTGAGTTTTAAGATACCAATGACAACCACTAGAAATGCTGCCTGCCATTTCCCTTGATTTTTAAGCTACTGTGGGCAAAGGGATTCCTCTAGTCAGGGGTATCTGTCATCTGCCTAAAGCTGCAGACAGTTGTGACATCTTCTCCATAAAGAGAACCCAACATTTATACAGAGAAGCTTCAGCATTGTATTTCCCAAATCATAGCCTAGTTTTCTTTTTTTTTAAGCTCCATGCTTCATATTTCTGCTATATTATCCTTCTCTGTGGAGTTTATTGAAAGGAAACGTAAACTTTGCTACTATCCACTGACTTGGGATGCTCTTCCTAGATTGTACATGTAAGCATAATCTTAGATCTTACAGACATTACCACATCCAACCTAGGCCAGATTGCATCTCTGTTCAATATCTGTAGAAAACTTTAATTGACTTTGTCCTCAAATTTATTTATATTAATCATATGAAAATATTTTCAGGATAGAAACAGAGAAAGCAGTCAGTTCTTCAAGCTTTCAAAGTGTGGCACAGTGAATTCTGACCTCATAAAGATCTTTTAAAGACTGTTCCACAAGTTCTTTTATTCAAAATTTTTACTCTTAGAAAATGTGTTTCTTATATTTCTATAGTACAAAATCAGATTGTATCATGTGAACTTTACATGTGGGTTGTACTTGAACTTGTCCCATATACTTATCATATAGGGTCAATTAACAAATATCTTGACCTATAATTTCTGGTATTAAAGAGTGAAGGCATGTATCAGGAAGAGGAACATAGAGCAGTAGTAGGTAAGCATTTTGGGATGGTGAACTGGTCCAGGAAACTTGATACGGCTGGTCTAAGTCTCCAGATTCTCAGGGTACAAATCTGAAACAGTAGAAGACTCCCTGCTCCCTGAAAGATTCCTGGTCTTGAACACATGCCACACTTCCCATATAAGGCAATGTGACCTGTGGTCATGTAGGGCCACAATAGAGTTCTCTATGTTAATGAAGCACCTAGGGCCCTGATGTTTTAGCCAATAAGGTGCCCTTCCTAGACATCCCTCCGTTCAAAAGGTATTTAATCTTGGGTCTATCCTGAGAAGTCTGTATGCATCCATTTTCCATGATAAACAACCAATAGATAGTTTGTAATGAAGGACTGTCACATTCATCTACTACCTCCATAGGGAATATGAAGAAGGTCTTTGTCTACAAAGCCATAGTTTAATTCTCCCATAGATGGCCTTTCTGTGATCCCAGATATAACCACTGCCAAGCTAAGGACAATCTCTGTTGAACTACACTGGAGCTCCCCATTTCCTCCAGTCCCATGCTAGATACCATCCTCAGCCTGTATGCTACCAATTCTCCTCCCAACTCCTCAGTGATGACTAGATGTTCAGCAATTTGGGAGTGCCCCATCCCAACCTTGTTGTAGGGACTCTGATGGACCACTGATCCTTCATTACTGATTCCTCTGTGAGGCACCTGAGGGATGACTGGGTGTCCAGGGTTCTGGAAAACCCAACATTGGCTTCCTGCATCTTAGACTGCATTTTCCCAAGCCTGGAATAGTGTCTCATCACTTCCCTGAAACCCAACACCTGGATATGGCAACAGAAAAGCACAGTCAAGGTCACCATGATTTGGCTCCCACAACATCAGGACAAAACATGGACCCACAAAGAATGACCAGATATTTTATGGCAAAGAGAGTCAAAACTTATGAGAATAATTGACTCTCTAGTAAGTTTGTCTTCAGTAGGTCATGTGACTAGCATGTGATGAATCCTGGGTTTGAGATTTAATACCTTTGCAGCAAATTTGCATTGATGGAGGACTGTTGAAACTCTAAAGGTCAAGAGCAATCTGGGAAATCTAATCAGGAGTTACATGAACAACAACAATAAAAGGTAGAAAACCAAATTCTCAGGCTGACCCATGCATCAGGATTTACTCTCAGACAAAATAATAAAAGAAATATATCAGTATACCATAAAGAACATGACACTAGGTAAGGAAAATAAATGGAGGACATTTTAAAATAAATTTCCTCAACCCGCAAAACACTTCCATTTAGTCCATACAAATTAGTTGATTGATTCATAACAGAATGTGTTTACACTGAAGTCATTAAGGCCTAGGTGGACATATTGTCAATAAAGACAAAAGAAAATTAAGTCCTAATCCTGAAGAAGAGTATTAGCCATGTTGCCCTTCAGGAGCCCGTTCTGAACAGGGCTGCCTGTTGTTCCAGTCAGTTAGTTATGCAGATATTGACTTAGTGTCAAGCAGAGTCAAAAACACTTTACATACATTATGTTTCTTTAGTGCTGAGAGTTATACACATTTCTACATTTTAACAACTTCTGTAATTGAGGAATCCTGCATAGGCAATGACATCTGATAATTTAAGCAGCAGTGTCTTTCTTATGTTAGTGCACAAAATAATGCTGTACCTTATAAATGATGATCTCTTTCTATTGATAAAGTGCTTCAGGATGCACAGCACGCCTAGGCAAAAACTTACATTTGTAGAGAAGTGAAAGCACTTTGCTGTGTGAGCAGAGAGAGAGAGAGAAAGAGAAGAGAGAGAGAGAGAGAGAGAGAGAGAGAGAGAGAGAGAGAGAGGGAGAGAGGGAGAGAAAGAGAGAGAGAGGGAGAGAGGGAGAGAAAGAGAGAGACAGGGATGGGGGACACACGTGCACATGCATACTTGCACAGAGAGGTATACAAACACACCATGCACACACACACACACACACACACACACACACACGTTTTAATGACAGCATTTATATACAGGGAATGGGGAGTGGGGAATGGGTATTCTAATTTTTTGCACTTGAATTCTGTCTGCAACTCCTTTCCAATAACACTGAGGTAGGGAAAGGTAACAATAGCATTGCAGATTATAATGAGCCTTCTTATTGCCTGCAAACCCTCTTACCTCTTACTGAAAGAAACTGAAAGTACCCTTTTCTTGCTCCATTTTATTCATTGATGGAAACAACTCAGGACCCCTTTTTTGGTAGGTGCATTCTGCCATTGAGCTGTACTCACAGCCCTTTTGGTTCTGTTGCTTAATTACAGTCTTCCTGCCTTAGCTTCCTGTGTAGTTGAGATCACAGACCTTTATTATCATTCTCAGTGGTATTTGTGTTGATTTTTTAATACAAAACATGTTTAATTGTTGTACATAGAGAAAACAATGTTTGCTGTATGATGATGAGAATGAGCACCAAAAAAAAAAAAAAGCTTCTAAGCAATAATTTAGACTGTTATATGTTCTATAGGTCATATAGAAAGTCCTAACCTAGTTTCCATATCAGAAGCTATGGGCACACTGCACAAAGCACCCAGTGGACATATTGTCCAGGAGAAAACTTAGAAGTGATCAAAGCCATAGGTTTCCCTCATCTCTGTTCCTAAAAGTTGTGTGGGAACTTTCCCATCATAGCTGTTGTTCTTTGTTCCTACCTCTGCCTGGAGTAATTATGAACACTTACCAAATAATAAGCAAAATTGTCTCCAGACATTACCAAATGTGCTCTAAGAGACAAAAATTACCTGCAGCTGCAAATCTCTGACTGAATGTCATTTCTTTGTTGTGGATGGCCGTGGTGCTATATGTATTTTGATGTTAATTCCACTTTCCCAGGAGGGTTTGTCTGGAATGAAGAATGAGTCACATACTCAGGTGACTTCTTGTGAACCTTCCCAGAATGAATAAAGGAACCAATCACTGGATGAGTAGGAGGGACTTCCAGGTTGGACAGGAAGAGAGGAAGCAGAAAAGAGATAGGGGATTTTGGACAGGGATAGAGAGAAGACAAGATGCTGCTACTAGTGTTTCCCAGGTTATATAGATTTGCTACCAGAGGACTTGAATTTAATATGGTTTACAAGATTAAGATGCTAGTTGATGTACCCAGTGCATGGATTACCATTGAGTCAAAAAAGAAAAAAGAAAGAAAAAAAGAAGAAAGAAAGAAAGAAAGAAAGAAAGAAAGAAAGAAGAAAAAAAGAAAAAAGAAAGAAAGAAAGAAAAAAGAAAGTCTCTTCTCTTTTTTTACTTGAACTACTCTGCAGCACATAGAAGACAACCAGTATGTGCATCTTGCATTAATGACAGATGGGAGTATATGAGTGTACTTGCATTAATCATAGAAGGACAGGATAGAATAATGCGTGAAAGGAAAAACCACACTGAGGGAAGAAAAGAGGAAATTAAGGGGAAGGGGAACATTCATCCAAGCTATTGGAATAGCAAACATGTACAGACACTATGGAAATCAGTATGGCAGTTCCTCAGGAAGATAGAAATCTATCTACCTCATGTCTACCTATACCACTCTTGGAAATATAGTCAAAAAAATATTTCAACCTACTATAGAGACACTTTTTCAACTATGGTCATTGTATTCTGCTCATAATAGCCAGAAATTGGTAGTATTTTATATATCCTTGAGTAGATGAATGATGAACAAAAATGTGGTACACTTACACAATACAATATTACCCTGCCATTAAAAAAAATGAAATAAAACTTGGAGATAAATAAACCAACCTGGAAAAAGTCATCTTGAGTAAGAGTGCCTAGACCAGAAATACAAATATTCTATGTCTTCACTTATAAGTGTGTGTTAGCTCTTGAGTTTTTAACCAGAAAGATATAATCCATGTAACCACAGTTCTTAAGTTATAGAGTTAGGACTAGGAGAGAAGAATGGACTCCGTAGGATAGGAAAATAGAATCAGCAGTTATGGGTGGGTGAGAATGGAAGTACAGCAAGTTCAGAGTGTCATGGGGAGGGAAAAGGTGGGCAAAAGAGGGAATGTGGGGGGAGACAGTGAAAATTCTGAGATTTCACCTTACACCAGTCAGAATGGCTAAGATTAAAAATTCAAGAGACAGCAGATGTTGGCGAGGATGTGGAGAAAGAGGAACACTCCTCCACTGCTGGTGGGGTTGCAAATTGGTACAGCCACTCTGGAAATCAGTCTGGTGGTTCCTCCGAAAACTGGGTATGTCACTTCCAAAAGATCCTGCTATACAACTCCTGGGCATATACTCAGAAGATTCTCCAGCATGTAATAAGGATACATGCTCTACTATGTTCATAGCAGCCCTATTTATAATTGCCAGAAGCTGGAAAGAACCCAAATTTCCCTCAACAGAAGAGTGGATGCAAAAAATGTGGTATATCTACACAATGGAGTACTATTCAGCCATTAGAAACAATGAATTCATGAAATTCTTAGGCAAATAGATGGAACTAGAGAACATCATACTAAGTGAGGTAACCCAGACTCAAAAGATGAATCATGGTATGCACTCACTAATAAGTGGGTGTTAACCTAGAAAACTGGAATACCCAAAACAATCCACACATCAAATGAGGTACAAGAAGAACGGAGGAGTGGCCCCTTGTTCTGGAAAGACTCAGTGAAGCAGTATAGGCCAAAACCAGAACAGGGAAGTGGGAAGGGTTGGATGGGAAAACAGGGGGAGGGAAGGGAGCTGATGGGACTTTAGGGGAGTGGAGTCCAGAAAAGGGGAAATCATTTGAAATATAAATAAAAAATATATCAATAAATTAAAAAAGATAGTTTTCTCAAAAGAATCTAACTGAGAATACAAACGACTCTTAAGGGAAGCCTCCATGACCAGAAATAGATTGCTATCACTGCTCTAGAAGCAGTAGGACCTGAGAGAATGGAGTTGATAAATGAGGTAGACTAAAGTTTCATGCAATTACCAACTTTATGCAGAGCCTGAGACAATTTATACTCTGGAGGTTAAGAAGGGTCACTAGAGTAAAGTTCTCATGTGCTCAAACTGTCTACAATGATAAGAATAAGCCACATATGGAAAAAACATGTTTTTCCCAAGAGGCATATAAAAGATAGTTTATTCATTCAATTGAATGCAACATCAAGTAATAATTATTAATCTGAAGTAAACTCACTCCTATCAGCTATACCTGGGAGGAGCATAAAAAGACACTCCAAGTACTATTCAGCCATTAGAAACAATGAATTCATGAAATTCTTAGGCAAATGGATGGAGCTAGAGAACATCATACTAAGTGAGGTAACCCAGACTCAAAAGGTGAATCATGGTATGCACTCACTAATAAGTGGTTATTAACCTAGAAAACTGGAATACCCAAAACATAATCCACACATCAAATGAGATACAAGAAGAAAGCAGGTGTGGTCCCTGGTTCTGGAAAGACTCAGTGAAACAGTATTTGGCAAAACCAGAACGGGGAACTGGGAAGGGGTGGGAGGGAGGACAGGGGAAGAGAAAGGGGCTTACGGGACTTTCGGGGAGTGGGGGGGGGGCTAGAAAAGGGGAAATCATTTGAAATGTAAATAAATTATATCGAATAAAAAAAAAAGAATGAAAAAAACAAAAAAAAAAAAAAAACAAAAAAAAAAACACATTCCAAGAATAATTCCATGTTTTTAGGACACAGAGATCACAAATCTGCTGTCTTGTTATCTTTGCATGTTCTCACAAGCATTCAGAATTTCCTTCATAGGTCTCCATTTCTGGATGGTGTTCCAATAGATAACCAACAGAAAAAAAAATTCAGTGACATGTTTGCAGGTTCTTTGTCTCACAGTGTTTGCAACATGGAATAAGTTTTCTTTTTTGTAGTTTATTTTTCATTTTTTTCTAATTTTCCTTTTTTGACAGTATATTATTTCATACATTAAATTCTGATTACAGTTTTCCTTCCCTTCCTTCCTTCCTTCCTTCCTTCCTTAACTCCTTTAAGATTCTCTGTAATTGAAAACTCACTACATGTTGTAAAATTATGTTGACAAGCTTCAATATATTTTGTAGAAAATATTTAAATGAAATATCAAGGATAGAAGTAAAAAATAGTGGTTCTCTATGAGTGCAATACTTGTAGATCTGACATCCTTAATTACATTATGAAATTATGTAAAAACTAAAAAACAGTATAATTGAAAGATATGTGCTAATTTTATTGAAATAAAAATCAGTTAGGTTGATAAGTAACAACTCTTTAAATCATGAGACTAAAGCTCAGATAGATCTTGTCATCCAGATAGAGACAAAGGACAGAATTTCTCAGTAGTTACTATTACTGTAGTGCCAATGGGTATTAACATGCTGCTTTCTACTATCTCAATGAAATATTAATAAAGTCTCCATGTCTTCTGCTCTGATGGAAAATCTTTCAAAATTGAAATGAATATCTCACTGCTAACAGCATAAACAACCATCTTTCAAATGTATCTACCCACTCTATAAATACTTATTCAACACCAAACTAGGAATTCTGAAAAATTATTTTCCTCTTTAAATATATCCATAGAAATATACAAATCTGGGAATAGTTTCAAGTCTGTGTAATTAATATATACTTTTTACCATTTCTATATTGCTATTATCAATAAAACAAAGAGATGGAATATGAAATAAAGATTTAGTTTATTTTCACAAGTGTTATTATATCTACATTTCAAGATGCTTCATCCTTAGTTATCATAAAGCTCAGGACATGAGGTCTTATTGTAGAGACCACCTATACTATCTACCTGCCTCTGTTTCATGATCCTCAAAACTACTATAAGAGATAAGGCATATTTTATCATTGCTATTATTTGTTATTTTTTCTATATTAAAGATCAACAAATAGTAATGTAAAAAGATTAAATAACCAAAGCTGAAAATATTACATGTTTATCTAGTGAGAAAAAAATAAGATTTTTATCCAAGTAGTGAGCTCCAGGATAGTTTGGGTGACACAGCCATCTAGGACACCCTGGGCTACAGAATGAGAACTTATATAAAAAGTTACCATATTCATATTTTAATACTTGAAAATGAAATATTTCCTTGATTATAATCCTTGGGTTTAAAGAATTTATTTATAATACATATAAATTAAGAATAATCAGAAGAATTTAGAGGGAAAAATCTGTTTTTAAATATAAGGGAAAAGCAGTACTTTATCAACTGTGTGAATTTGCTCCAAGGTTTCTTGCCATGGGGCCTTCCTTAAAGCTATATTTATTCTCAGCAGTCTGCCTTGAATTAGAGACCATCATAGTTCATTCCTTCTACTATTGTAATGAAACAAAGTTTCAAAATTGATTTATTTTTTAGTATTGATTTAATGTCAAACTCATCTTAATTGTTATTCTAAAGATGTTCATGTATCTCTTTTCTATATGTTAGAATTTTTTAGCCTAGGGAAAGGATAATCCTTAATCTTTGTAGATATGAGTCCAAAAATCATAATTCGTTATGGCAGTGAGAATGGAGCTTCTTCAGAAACCAAGGGTTGATCTTTCATAAGACGTATATATACCACCCATATCTTTATAGTAAGGTATAGATAAATTCTTTACATCTTACTATAGAGATACTTCCTTAGCCTTATTCACTACTGTTCTATTCATAATAGACAGAAACTGAAAACACCCTAGATAACCATCAACTGATGAATGGATAAAGAAAATGTCATATATTTATACCTTGGAGTATTATAAAATGTTAAGAAAAATAAAATTTGTGAAAATAAATGGAGTTAGAAAAAAATCCTGAGTTATATAACTCATACCCAAACATACTTTGTTTCCTCTTATATATGGATGCTAGCTTTTAGGCTTTTAATATTAGTGTTATAATTTGAATAACCACAAATGTTGCTTATGCAATAAGGGCTAAGAAGGGAGGAGAAGCTCACCCAGGGAGGCAAATCAAACTAAGTAGTATGAAGAAATAAAAGTGAAACTAGGAATATTACATAGGGAGGAGGATAGGTGAGTAAGATAAATGTAGGAATATGGAAATATGAGGAAGTACAACTGACACTCTAGGGCTCTTGAAAATCCATATGACATCCTATGACACCAAGTAACATTTTAATGCCAAGAATGGGTTATATCTTGTTGATTGATTTTTTTTTATTTTTTTTATTTATTTTTTTTTATTTTTTGGCCAAAAGGGTTAGTTTGAACCTTCCAAATATCAAAGGCTATGGCCCTTCCTTCAACTTGATGTGGAGGCTCCAAAGCTGAAGAACACACTAATAAGTCATAGAGCACAAAGAAATAAAACTGGTGGCTAACTAAATGTTTCACTACCACTAACAGTTCATAGCACTGGAAGGAACTCTGTATACTACCAGATGAAAAAGGCAACCCTCAATATCACACAGTATGATGGCTAATCTAGGTTGTGAAGTTGATTACATTTGGAATTAACCAAAACCTAAGATGCCCGGTATACCTTTGAGAGGTTTTGGTTGATTAAGTGATTTATTTGATTTCAATTTATGACTCTATACTTTGTATCACTGAAGGTAGAAAAGCCTGCCTGAAATCTGCACTATACCTTCCATTGGCAACCTATATAAAAGACATGGAAAATGAAAGCTCTGGCTCTTTGCCTTCTTGTGCTCACTTTCATTAACAAAGGTATTCCTTCACTGTTATTAGAGTTTACTTCTTTTATATAATTTATTTATTTTTTATTCGATATATGTTTTATTTACATTTCAAATGATTTCCCCTTTTCTGGGTCCCCACTCCCGCAAGTACCATAAGCCCTTTTCCCTCCCCCTGTTCCCCCATCCATCCCTTCCCACGTCCCTGTTCTGATATTGCCCTATACTGCTACACTGAGTCTTTCTAGAACAAGGAGCCACTCCTCCATTCTTCTTGGACAGCATTTGATATGTGGATTATGTCTTGGGTATTCCAAGTTTCTAGGCTAATATCCACTTATCAGTGAGTGCATACAATGATTGATCTTTTGAGACTGGGTTACCTCACTTAGTATGATGTTCTCCAGCTCTATCCATTTGTCTAAGAATTCCATGAATTCATTGTTTCTAATGGCTAAATAGTACTCCATTGTGTATATATACTACAGTTTTTGTATTCATTCCTCGGTTGAGGGACACCTGGGTTCTTTCCAGTTTCTGGCTATTATTAAAAGGACTGCTATGAACATTGCAGAGCATATATCCTTATTACATGCTGGGGAATCCTCTAGGTATATGCCCAGGAGTGATAGAGCAGGGTCCTCCAGAAGAGACATGCCCAGTTTTCTGAGGAACTGCCAGAATGATTTCCAGAGTGGTTGTACCAATTTGCATTACCACCAGCAGTGGAGGAGTGTTCCTCTTTCTCCACATACTCGCCAACACCTGAGCATTTCTTTCAGATGTTTCTCCACCACCCAAAGTACTTCAGGTAAGAATTCTTTCTTTAGCTCTGTACCCCATTTTTAATAGGGTTATTTGGTTTTCTGGGGTTTAACATCTTGAGTTCTTTGTATATATTGGCTATTAGCCCTCTCTCAGATGTAGGGTTGGTGAAGATCTTTTCTCATTTTGTGGGTTGCCAATTTGTCCTTTTGATGGTCTCCTTTGCCTTACATAAACTTTGTAATTTTATGAGGTCCCATTTGTCAATTCTTGATCTTAGAGCATACGCTATTGATTTTCTGTTCAGTAACTTTCTGCCTGTACCAATGTCCTCATGGGTCTTCCCTAGTTTCTTTTCTATTATCTTCAATGTGTCTGTCTTTATGTGGAGGTCCTTGACCCACTTGGAGTTTGAGCTTAGTACAAGGAGATAAGGATGGATCAATTCACATTCTTCTACAGGCTGACCTCCAGTTGAACCACCACCATTTGTTGAAAAGGCTATCTTGAGTGCAGAGGGCCAGTGGTGCATCTGGAGGCTGGCCACAGGGAGGCATCTTGCTCGGGTCACCACCTCTGGATCAGAAGCAACTTGGGCCACCCGCCCCATCCCCAAGCAGGGCAGAGGGCCAGCTGTGCATCTGAAGGCTGGCCACAGGAAGGCACCTTGCTCAGGTGAGTCCATCTGACCTAGCAAAGCAGAGGATCCATCCTGAGGACTCTGGTGGGAGCCTTCCCGTTGTCACCTCTAGATCGGAAGCAGCCACGCTCCCCATCCCCAAGCAGTACAGAGGGCCAGTGGTGTGTCCGGAGGCCAGCTGCAGGGAGGCATCTTGCAAGTGTGCGTCCTGCATTGACAACAAGATCAACTAACACCAGTGAGATCTAGATGGCAACAGGCAAATGTAGAAACGTTACTAACAGAAATCAAAGCAATATGGCAGCGTCTGAACCCAATTCTCCTTTAATAGGAAGTCCTGGATACCCCCAATAAACCTGAAAAGCAAGATTTGGAGGTAAAATCACTGGTCATGATGCTGTTACAAGAACAAATGAAGGACATAAATACATCTCTTAAAGAAATTCAGGATAAAAATGATCAAAAGCTAGAAGCCCTTACAAGGCAAACACAAAAATCACTTAAAGAAATTGAGGAGAATATCGGTCAAACGATAGTAGCCAATAAGGAGGAAATGCAAAAATCACTTTAAAAAGTAACAGGGACACAATGAAACTAATTGAAGTTTGGACCAATTAGAGTTAACAGATATATATAGAGCATTTCACCCTAAAGTAAAAGAATATACCTTTTTCTCAGCACCTCATGGTACCTTCTCCAAAATCAACCATATAATTGGTCATAAGACAGACCTCAACAAATATAAGAAGATTGAAATAAGCCCATGCCTCCTATCAGATCACTATGGAGTAAAAGTGGTCTTCAATAGCAACAAAACAACAGAAAGCCCACATACACATGGAAACTGAACAATACTCTACTCAATGATATCTTGGTCAAGGAAGAAATAAAGAAAGAAATCTAAGATTTTTTAGAATTTAATGAAAATGAAGACACAACATACCCAAATCTATGGGACTCAATAAAAGAAGTGATAAGAGAAAAACTCATAGCCCTGAGTGCCTCCAAAAAGAAAATGGAGAGAGCATACACTAGCAGCTTAATGACACACCTGAAATCCCTGGAACAAAAAGAAGTGGATTCACCCAGGAGGAGTAGAAGACAGGAAATCATCAAACAAAGGGCTGAAATCAATCAAGTAGAAACTAAGAGAACCATACAAAGAATCAACAAAACCAGGAGATGGTTCTTTGAGAAAATCAACAAGATAGATAAACCCTTAGCCAGACTAACCAAAGGGCAGAGACAGTATCCAGATTAACAAAATTAGAAATGGAAAGGGCAATATAACAACAGTAACTGAGGAAATTCAAAAAATCATCAGATCTTAATACCAAAGCGTATACTCAACACAACTGGAGAATCTGGAGGAAATTGACAATTTCCTAGACAGATACCAAACACCAAAATTAAATTAGGATCAAATAGATCATCTAAACTGTCCCATAACCCCTATGAAATAAAAGGGGTCATAGAAAGTCTCCCAACCAAAAAAAGCACGGGACCAGATGGCTTCAGTGCAGAATTCTATCAGACCTTCAAAGAAGACCTAACACCAATACTCTTCAAACTGTTTCCCATTAGTCCATTCTGAAGATTCAAAGTTAGGTATGACCAACTTACAGAACTTCTAATCATCTGGATCATTCCTATTCACAAGGACTCGTTATTGTAGCCCTACTCTAATTCTTTTAATGCTTTGTGCCTTTGGTTCTCTACTACTACAAGTCTAAGATCTAATATCTATTGCAAATTCATTGTACCATAATAAATTTCTGTGTACCAGTCTTTAAAGAATTATTGGGAACCACGCCAGTAAGCAGTATTCCTCTGTGCAGCCACTCCTGCTTCCAAGTTCCTACCCTGTCCAGCTCAGAGAAGGCAGCCTGCACAGGTGAGACCAGGCCTGAAGATCAGAGCATCCTGTCTAGAGGCTTCTTGCTGGAGCCTTCTGGCTTCTGCCTCCAGATCCACAACATCCCTGACCATAGCATGCCATTTCCAAGTGGTTCAGGAAGTCAGTTATATACCCAGCTGCACTGAGGAAACACCCAGCATAGCCTTCATCCAGAGTTGATCAGGATCACAGAATTACATATCCAATTACAACTACAAGAGAGTTGGTCTTGGTTGCCATCTTTGCTACTATGACTGTGTAACAGAATGGTAGGCAAGGATCACAAGAATAGAGGATCACTTGGAACATACCCTACCAGGACTCCACCTGCACCCAGGAACTCGGCAGCACCAAAGCGATTTGTGCCAGAGAAAAGCAGGCCACGCAGTTGCTGAGATAGGCCTGCAGTCACACAGGACAGGCAAGCACCAGCAAGTGACAGCAAGACCAACAAACAGCAGAGATAACCAGATGGCAAAAGGCAAACATAGGAACATTGCTAACAGAAATCAAGGCAGTATGGCACAATCCAAAACCAATTCTCTCACAACAGCATGTCCTGGATACCCCAACACACCAGGAAAATAAGATTCGCATTTAAAATCACAGGTCATGATGCTGATGTAGGGCATCGTGGAGGGCTTCAAGAAGGACATAAATAACTCCCTTAAAGAAATACAGGAGATCACAAGTAAACAGGGGAAGCCCTTGAAGAACTAAGGGAAAACACAACAAAACAGATGAAGGAATTAAACAAAGTCATCTAGGATCTAAAGAAGGAGGTAGAAACAATAATGAAATCACAAAGGGAGACAACTTGGGACATAGAAAACCTAGGAAAAAATCAGGAGTCATGAATCCAAACATCAAAAACAGAATACAAGAGATAGACAAGAGAATCTCAGATGCAGAAGTTATCATAGAAAGCATTGATACAACAGTTGAAGAAAATGCAAAATGCAAAAAGCTCCTGACTCAAAACATCCAGGAAATCCAGGACAAAATGAGAAGACCAGACCTAAGGATTATAGGTATAGAAGAGAGTGAAGATTTCCAACTTAAAGGGCCAATAAATCTCTTCAACAAAATTATAGAAGAAAACTTCCCTAACCTAAAGAAAGAGATTCCCATGAACGTACAAGAAGCCTACAGAACTCTAAATAGATTTGACCAGAAAATAAATTCCTCCCATCACATGATAATTATAGTACACCAAGTGTACTAAACAAAGAAAGAATATTAAAGGCGGTAAGTGAAAAAGGTCAAGTAGCATATAAAGGTAGATCAGAAGAGCCTGGGCAGATGTCATGCAGACACTAAGGGACCACAAATGCAATCCAGACTGATATATCCAGCAAAACTCTGAATTGCCATAGAAGGAGAAACCAAGCAATTTCATCACAAAAACAAATTTACACAGTATCTTTCCACAAATCCAGCCCTTCAAATGTTAATGAATGGAAAACACCAACAAAAGGATGGAAACTACACACAAGAAAAAGCAAGAAAGTAATCTTCTTTCAACAATCCCAAAAGAAGGTAACCACACAAACATAAATATAACATCAAAAATAGCAGGAAGCAACAATTACTATTCCTTAATATCTCTTAATATCAATGGACTCAATTACCCAATAAAAAGCCATAGAATAACAGACTGGATTCATAAACAAGACCCAACATTTTGCTGCATACAGGAAACTCATCTCAGTGTCAAAGACTACTGTCAAAAACACTACCTCAGAGTAAAAGGCTGGAAAACAGTTTTCCAAGGAAATGGTCCCAGGAAACAATCTGGAATAGCCATTCTAATATCCAATAAAATCAACTTTCAACCTAAGGTCTTCAAAAAAGAGACAGAAGGACACTTTATACACATCAAAGGAAAAATATATCAGGAAGAACTTTCAATTTTACATATCTATGCCCCAAATACAAGGGCACCCGCATTCCTAGAAGAAACCTTACTAAAGCTTAAAGCACACATCACACCCCACACAATTATTGTGGGTGACTTAAACACCCCAATCTCTTCAATGGACAGACCAGGGAAACAAAAACTAAACAGAGACACAGTGAAACTAATAGAAGTTTTGGACCAAATGAATTTAATAGATATATCTATAGAACATTTCATCCTAAATCAAAAGAATATTCCTTCTTCTCAGCATTTCATGGTACCTTCTCCAAAATTGAGCATATAATTGGTCACAAAACAGACCTCAACAGATATAAGGAGATCGAATTAATCCCATGCCTCCTATCAGGTCACTATGGAATAAGGGTGGTCTTTAATAGGAAAAAAACAAGAGAAAGTCCACATACACATGGAAGCTGAATAGTTCTCTACTCAATGCTACCTTGGCCAAGGAAGAAATAAGGAAAGAAATCAAAACCTTTTTAGAATTGAATGAAAATGAAGGCACAACATACCCAAATTCATGTGATACAATGAAAGCAGTGCTAAGAGGAAAACTCATAGCTCTGCGTGCCTCCAAAAAGAAGCTGGAGGGAGGGCATACACTAGCAGTTTAACAGCACACCAGAAAGCTTTAGAACAGAAAGAAGCTAATACACCCAAGAGGAGCAGAAGGCAGGAAATCATCAAACTCAGGGCTGAAATCAATCAAGTTGGAACAAAATGAACTATACAAATAATCAACAAAACCAGGAGGTTGTTATTTGAGAAAAATCAACAAGGTAGATAAACATTTAGACAGAATAACCAGGGGTCACAGAGATAGTATCCAAATTTAAAAAAAAAATAAGAAATGAAAAGGGAGAAATCACAACAGAAACTGAGGAAATTAAAAAAATTATCAGATCCTACTACAAAAGTCTATACTCAACACAAAGAAAGGGACAATTTCCTAGACAGACACCAACTACCAAAGTTTAATCAGGATCCGATAAACCATCTAAATGGTCCCATAAACCCTAAAGAAATAGTAGTGGTCCTTGACAGTCTCCTAACCAAAAAAAAAAAAAAAAAAAAAAGCACAGGACCAGATGGTTTTAGTGCAGAATTCTATCTGACCTTCAAAGGAGACCTAATACCAATACTCTTCAAACTATTCCACAAAATAGAAACAGATTGAACATTACTTAACTCTTTCTATGAAGCCACAAATTCACTGATACCAAAACCACACAAAGATCCCACAAAAAGGAAAACCTTTAGACCAATTTCTCTTATGAATATCGATGCAAAAATACTCAATTAAATTCTTGCCAAACAAATGCAAGGACACATCTTAACAATCATTCACCATGATCAAGTAGGCTTCATTCCAGGGATGCAGGGATGGTTCAATATACAGAAATCCATCAATGTAAGCCACTATATAAAAAAACTCAAAGAAAAATTCCACATGGTCATTTCATTCGATGCTGAAAAAGCTTTGGACAAAACTAAGTATCTTTTCATGTTGAAGGTCTTGGAAAGAACAGGAATTCAAGTCCCAGACCTAAACATAATAAAAGCAATATACAGCAAACCAGTAGCCAACATCAAACAAAATGGAGAGAAACTTGAAGCAATCCCACTAAAACCAGTGACCAGACAAGGCTGCCCTCTCTCTCCATATTTATTCAATATAGTACTTGAAGTTCTAGCTAGAGCAATTAGACAACATAAGGACATCAAAGGGATACAAATTGGAAAGGAAGAATTCAAATTTTCACTATTTGCAGATGATATGATAGTATACTTAAGCGACCCAAAAAACTACTCCAGAGAACTCCTACAGGTGATAAACATCTTCACACCCTTCACAATAGCCACAAACAATATAAAGTATCTTTGTGTGACTCTAACCAAACAAGTGAAAGAACTGTATGACAGGAACTTCAAGTCTTTGAAGAGAGAAATCCAAGAAGGCCTCAGAACAGTGGTGTCCAATTTGGATTCTCAGGAAATTTGTATTCTAAGAAACTATAATTTCTTCTTTTTTTTGACAATTTTTTATATTCAATATATTTTTTATATACATTTCAAATGATTTCCCCTTTTCTAGACCCCACTCCCCGAAAGTCCCATTAGCCCCCTTCCCTTCCCCTGCTTTCCCACCCAACCCTTCCCACTTCCCTGTTCTGGTTTTGCCCTACACTGCTTCACTGAGTCTTTCCAGAACAAGGAGCCACTCCTCCGTTCTTCTTGTACCTCATATGATGTATGGATTATGTGTTGGGTTTTCCAGTTTTCCAGGCTAATATCCACTTATTAGTGAGTGCATACTATGACTGATTATTTGAGACTGGGTTACCTCACTTAGTATGATGTTCTCCAGCTCCATCCATTTGCCTAAGAATTTCATGAATTCATTGTTTCTAATGGCTGAATAGTACTCCATTTTGTATATGTACCACATTTTTTTTTGCATCCACGCTTCTGTCGAGGGATACCTGGGTTCTTTCCAGGTTCTGGCTATTATAAAAAGGGCTGCTATGAACATAGTGGACCTGAATCAGATACTTGATTTAGATGTTCAAATCATAGCTCTCCTACCCTATGTTTCTAGCATAGCTTCACACTCAACTCATGACTTTTGAGAGGTAATGTTTGCAAGACAGTGCCGTTTTCCTACTAGAATGTTTATGCCCCATTTTTGCTGTCTTTTTCCTTTTGTAGTTGCATGGTTTTATTGATTTGATCCTGGATCTGATTCTCTTCTGAATTTTCTTCAAATACTTTAATGTCTATAAATAAATATCTTTTTCACCCTTCTCTCTTCCCTCTGCACTACATGGTTCCTACTTAATTGGAGCATATGTGTATTGTTTAAAATCTGTTTGTCAATGTGTTCTTATACATTGTTCTTGATGTAATGTATGTATTGAAATATTTATTCACGATTTTTAATTTATGATATTGACATATTTTACGTTTTTTTCAAATGAACAAACATTAATTTTCTCACTAAGGCTATCTCCTGTCCCTTAATTTTAAATATGATTGCTTCAATAATGATATTTAATTTAGAGTCTTGCAAAATGTATATTCTAAGACTCTTTTATTGATGGTGAAATCATTTCATAAGAAATAAAATCTATATTAATTTCACAAGAATCTTCCTCAATTATTTCCTCATGGTTATACTTTTATTCTTAGGAAATTTTAATCCCTGGAACCTTACCCTCTATGCTAAAATGGAATCTATCTAATTTTAAAGTATGTATGCTGTTTCTTTACTCTCTACTGGTTATGTCATGTCCTCTATTTCTGGCCTAGATGAACAGTGAGATTTTCATAATTTCCTTTGTCTTCAGACCACATATTTAGCATTTGAAAGCACCACTCTTTTTTGTACCAATAATTCTTTTTTCTTTTCTTTTTTTATTTGACATATTTATTTATTGATATATATATATTGAAATTTTCTCCTGTGCCCAAGTCCTCAAGGTTCTTCCCCGGTTCCTTTTCTATTAGTTTCAATGTGTCTGGTTTTATGTGGATATCCTTGATCCACTTGGACTTGAGTTTAGTACAAGGAAATAAGAATGGATCAATTTGCATTGTTCTGCATATTGACCTCCAGTTGAACTAGCACCATTTGTTGAAAAGGCTATCTTTTTTTCCATTGGATTGTTGGAGCTTCTTTGTCAAAGATCAAGTGACCATAGTTGTGTTGGTTCATTTCTGGGTCTTCAATTCTATTCCACTGATCTAACTGTCTGTCACTGTACCAATACTATGCAGTTTTCAACACTATTGCTCTGTAACATAGCTTGAGGTCAAGGATGGTGATTCCCCCCAGAAGTTCTTTTACTGTTTAGATTAGGTTTAGCTATCCTGGGGTTTTTTTGTTATTCCATATAAATTTGAGAATTGCTCTTTCTAACTCTGTGAAGAACTGAGTTGGAATTTTAATGGGAATTGCATTGTATCTGTCTGTATATTGCTTTTGGCAAGATAATCATTTTACTATACTCATCCTGCCAATCCATGAGCATGGGAGATCTTTCCATCTTCTGAGGTCTTTGATTTCTTTCTTCAGAGACTTGAAGTTCTTGTCATACAGATCTTTCTCTTGTTTTGTTAAAGTCACACCAAGATACTTTATCTGGTTTGTGACTATTGTGAAGGGTGTCATCTCCCTAATTTCTTTCTCAGCCTGTAATTCATTTGAATATAGGAAGGCTACTGATTTCTTTGAGTTAATTTTATATCTGGCCACTTTGCTGAAGTTGTTTATCAGCTGTAGAAGTTCTCTGGTGAACTAATAGAAAAGAAACTGGGTACAGTTACTTCACACATCTGCACAGGGGAAAAGTTCCTGAACAAAACACCAATAGCTTATGCTCTAAGATTAAGAATTGACAAATGGGACCTCATAAAATTACAAAATTTCTGTAAGTCAAAGGATACTGTCAATAGGACAAAACAGCAACCAACAAATTGGGAAAAGATCTTTACTAACCCTATATCCAACAGAGAACTAATATCCAATTTATACAAAGAACTCAAGACATTAGACTCCAGAGAGCCATATAACCCTACTAAAAATGGTGTACAGAGCTAAACAAAGAATTTTCACATGAGGACTATCAAATGGCTGAGATGCATCTAAAGAAATGTTCAACATTCTTAGTCATCAGGGAAATGCAAATCAAAATGACCCAGAGATTTCACCTCCACCAGTCAGAATGGCTGAGATCAAAATCTCAGGAGTACTCTCTCATTGCTCTTGCCTCTTGGTACTCTCTCCTCTCTGCCCCTCTGGAGCTATTTCTCCCTCCCCCTCTCTCCATGTGATCGTGGTCAGCCTCCACATCTCTACTCTCTCTTCTCTCTCTCTCTCTCTCTCTCTCTCTCTCTCTCTCTCTCTCTCTCTCTCTGCCTCCACTGACCCATTAACTCCCATCCTCTGCCCTGAATAAACTCTTTTCTATACAAAGCAACAAGAACAACCTCAGGAGAAAACAGGTGCTGGGGAGAATGTGGAGGAGGAACATTCCTCTGGTGCTGGTGGGATTGCAGGCTGATGCAACTACTCTGGAAGTTTGGAAGTTCCTCAGAAAACTGAGCATGATACAACAGGAAGACCCTGTTATACCACTCCCGGGCATATACCCAGAGGATTCCACAGCATGCTATAAGGATACATGCTCCACTATGTTCATAGCAGCCTTATTTATAACAGCCAGAAGCTGGAAAGAACCCAGATGTCCCTCAATGGAGGAATGGATCCAAAAAATGTGGTATATTTACACAATGGAATACTACTCAGTATTCCATTTTTTTAATACTATTATTTTTAATACTATTAAAAACAATTAATTCATGAAATTCTTAAGCAAATGAATGAAACTGGAAAATATCCTAAGTGAGGTAAGCCAATCACAAAAGAACACACATGGTATACTCTCACTGATAAGTGGATATTAGCCCAGAAGTTTGGAATACCCAAAACATAATTCACATATCAAATGGTGCCCAAGAAGAAGGAAGGACAAAGTATGGATACGCTGGTCCTTCTTAGAAGGGGAAACAAAATAGCCACAGAAGGAGATACAGAGAGAAAGTGTGGAGCAGAGTCTGAGGGAAAGAACCTCCAGAGACTACCCCACCTAGGAATCCATCCCATATACAGTTACAAAACCCAGACACTATTATTGATGCTCACAAGTACTGGCTGACCAGAGCTGGATATAACTGTCACCTGGGAGGCTCTGCTAGTACATGACAAATATAGAGGGGGACACACCCAACCAGCCTTTGAGCTGATCACAGGGTACCCAATGGGAGAAAGGACCCAAGGAGGTGAAGGTGTTTGCAGCACCATAGGAGGAACAATGATATGACCCCCCCCCAGTACTCCCAGAGCTCCGAGGGACGAAATCATCAACCATGTAGTACACATGGTATTACCCATGGCTCCAGACACGTAGGCAGCAGAGGATGGCCTTGTTGAACATCAAAGGGAAGAGAGGTCCTGGAAAGGCTCAATTCAGCAGTGTAGGGGAATATCAGGACAGGGAAACAGGAGGGGGTTGTTTGGGGAATAAGGGGAGGGGAGATGGCTTATGGGACTTTCAGCAGTGGGGGAGACCAGGAAAGTCAAAATCATTTGAAATGTAAATAAAGAATATATGTAATAAAAAATAAATAAATAAAAAGAAAAGTAGAGTAAAAGATGAGCTATAGAATTTTAATCATAATAAAAAAGCTATTATGTCTAAAATGTCTTGAATCAGAGCTGACCATGGGGCACTATTTCCTACACCTGTGTATGAGCTCACTATGGTGTGTGTGTTAGTGTTAGTGTGTGTGTGTGTGTGTGTGTGTGTGTGTCTGTGTGTCTGTGTGTGTCTCTGTGTGTGTTTACCTTTATATGTGTACCCAGAAAAATGATTGTTGTCAGAGCTTCAGCTTCCAGAATCTGAACTATGTCCCTGGTATGATCAGCATTAGGGTGTGAATTGAATAAACCATCCCTATCTGACTGAGACTGGTGGTTGTGTGGTTTGTGGGACAACTCATGGACCTCAACATTATGCTTATTGAGTTGTAGTTATTCTGTATCTTGAAGTATAGCTGTGTGCTTTTCATTAAATTTTCTGGAACAAAATTTGCTCTCTATATTCTTAGGGTTGAAATGCTTTCTTGATTAATATTACTCCTGTAAGAATGAACTCTACTTCTCTGTAACTTACAGTTTGTTATAATTTGAAGTCAATTATGTTAGGTACTAGGTAGTAGTTAGTGCCAGGTTTTTTTTTTTCTTGGCAAAATGAGTTTCTTGTGGAAAAACAGATATTGTTTCTTTTATAAATGAAATCTCAAACATTGATTTTTACTAATAAAAACTTGTGAGTCAGGTACTGTGGTGAAAGCCTACTAGCTCAGAGAGACAAAAAAGGCAGCCAGCTGACATTCCTCTTTAGCTGATAGGCCAAAGAACTCTCCATCTCCATTTCATCTCAGAAACTCCTCAAACTGAATGTCACTCCCTTCTCTTTCCTAGATCTCTCTATCCATCCTCTTCACTTCTCTTATTCTCTGTAGTGTATTCCTTATGTTCACTCCCTGCCCATGGGTTGTTTAACCCACCTCATAACCTGTGTCTGGCTTTATTTAATCCTGTTTACAATAAATAGAAATCTCTTGGATTAAAAATATGTGCCAGGACTGAACCATGCCACAACTAGAAATGGACTTTTCCGTAAATAAAACAATCTTGGTGTACACAGTGAGATCACATATCCTACAACAGGATATAGTTTCTTAATTCAGCTAGCCTTTGTTTTGATTAAAACTGAGACTAAGAACAAGTAAAATTCTTAGTTGAAGGTGTGTCTCAATTGTTACCATGATTTTTATTGTTCATTCCTGGTCACTTTTATTTTTATCTCAGTAGTTATAGCTTCATCTATCTTCTTTCTGTAACCTCCTTGCTACTCATTCTTTTCTGAATTATCTCTTCTGTATGACTTGTGTGGTAGACATGAATCTTTTATTCTATTTATATCAGAGGAAATAAATTGTTCTCCTTTAACTGTGGCAAATGTCATTGCTGGGTGCAGTATTTGTAATTCACAATGTCAGTGTCATCCTTTATAAATTTGAGTACATTGCTAAAGATTCTTCAGAAATTAACAGCCATTATCATGGGTTTTCCTTTATGTGTGTGATGTTTGGCTTTTCTCTTTCAGTTTTCAATACCCTCCTATTGTTCTGTATTTAGTTTTTAATTAAAATGTGCCATGGAGAGTTTCTTGTAATGGTTCTTTTTATTGGAGCAGGAATAACACATACTATATTGTTTTTTTATATCAGTGTCTTCTTTGTGATGAAACCTCATCATGTGAACATCTCTTGTTGGTCTTATGTCAGATGGCATTCTAAGCTGCCTGGGTTAAGTAGAAGCATGGTGTAGTTTATTGTTTTTGTTATTGTTGTTGTGGTTGTTGTTGTTATTGTTGTTGGTTTGGTTTGGTTTGGTCTAGTTTTGTTTTTTGGGTTTTTTTTTTTTTTTTTTTGGTTTGTTGCTATTGTTGCCCAAGTTAATTTCACCATAGATTCAAGGAGCTGTCAGGTAAATTCTACTTGTACTCAGTGTTGACTCTGAATTGAAAAGTTGAAGAAGATTTCAATTCTGTTGGTAGCAGAGAACACTGTTAATGTGGTAAGTGTCTTGATCTGGTGTGAAGATGGTGCTTTTTGATCTATACTTCATAATGTGAAGATGGTGTGGGTATGCTAGGATGTTGGACACTCATAAGTCTATGCTAGAGGAATGCCTATATGACTAAGGCTGGGACTCAGTCTGGATGACTAAGGCTGGCCTCAGGGTCAGAAATACTGTAGACATATGAGACCCATAAACTCACCATCCTGGAACAGCCCTAAAGTGTGTGAACTAGGTTTGCTGTGGAGGTTGCAAATGTTCCCAGTATACTTAAATCTACAATAAACTTGTTTGTACAATAAACTTGATTACTACAAAGATAAGGGTCCAGAACTAACTTTGGAGGTGGAATATCTCCTGTTTAATATTTTTTTATTCATCTATAGCATTCACTTACCTCCTATCTGTCTATTTACCATCTATCTATCTATCTATCTATCTATCTATCATGTATCTCTCTACCTATCTATGATATATGTCATATGTCACATTATTTCCATGTGTGTATATATATATATATATTATATATTATATACATATATGCTATACACATACATAGGGATTAGGTAAAAGTAGAAAATTCTGAAGCAACACTATGCAAATGATCAAAAGCAGTGCAAAAACAGGAGAATATGCTTGACCAATATTAACTTTTGAATATTCAAACTCATGACTCTCACAAGATTAAAGGATTAGATACCACCTCAGACCACAAAATATTGCTATGAAACCATTGCAGTTTTTAAAGTGTCTTCTAAAGATAGTTGATGTTCACATTTATGTTTCTCTCTTAAGAAAAGAACTGAAGTTCTTCTACTTATATCGCATATTTAATATATATATATATAATATAATGTATATATCAAGCATTTCAATGCCTGCCAGATAATAACGTTTATACATAATATATTATATATAAACCTACATATATTATAGATTATATATGTAATTATAAAATATATTATATATTACATTAGATTTATTATCTATCATCTATCCAAATAATATACATACTATGTTAAATACATGGAAATGAAAACACACATTTACGTCTATATAAATAAACATATATATTATATTGAGTCTTATCTATCAGGAATCCAAATTATATTAAATAGGTCAAGAAAAGGGACACATATGATCATTGAAAGTCAGACTTCGAAAACTTTGGACCCTCATGAAAGGTTAGGAAATGGCTAGATATTCTTCTAGGCTGTGTAATAAGAATACTAGAACATATTCTAAGTTTATCTCACCGAAGAAAAGGGGTCTATAAATTATTCAACAAACCATGTAACACAATTGGGTTTTTTCTTGAAATGTGCTTCCTGTGTAACCTGCTGTATTCTATTCTGAGTCAGAATCCAGGCGTGTCTGATCACTTGTCATGAATAGAGAGTGACATGACCTGCAAAAAGACATTTATGCATTTTGGGTTTTTTTTTTTTTTTTTGAGACAGGGTTTCTCTGTGTAGCTCTGTCTGTCATGGAACTCACTTTGTAGATCAGGCTGGCCTTGAACTCAGAAATCCGTCTGCCTCTGCCTCCCAAATGCTGGGATTAAAGGTGTGTGCCACCACAACCAGGCCATTTATCCATTTTATCAAACACTCTAGCCACCTAAATACAGCAGTGTGTATACCTTCAATGTATTAAAGTGACAAGTCTTACCAATTTGAAAGTTTTGCTATTTAAGTATAATACAATAATGCCAATCTTATCTAATACAAATAAATTTGTCTGTTTGATTTGAGAAGAATAAATTTCCTACATAAAAACAATAATGAAACTAGCATGTGCCTTAACATCATAAGGACCTATGATGACAGGCTTTCCCAACTCCCCTAGGACCCAGGGCACTGTTTATTGCCACTGGCACCTGCTCATACATCGCTAGCTTTACTTTCTCTTTAGCTTTGCTTTCACTCTTAACATTTCTTTATTACTTCTCAGTGTTGCGATCAGTGATCCATATACCTACATGTAAACAACTGAAACAAAGGAAGATAAATGGTCTTCTTGTCATCACATGTGGATTAATCTCAGTGTGTAAAGCAATAAACAAAATCAGAGTTCCATTCTCTTTCCATCCTAAGCAACTTGCAGGCAAGAACTACATCCCATTCTACTTTTTTCTCAATCCTTTATACATAATTAAAAGTATAATAAATATCAATTTAAAATGTTTGAATTTTGAAGTTATATTTTGAATATTTCTGGAAATGTATGTCTTGTTTTCTACGCTTAATAAACAATTTTATTAAATTTCTAAATATTTTTCCAAATTAGCTTTTAATTTACATTAAGTGTAGAAAACACTCAACTGAGATTCTTTTAATCTTTTAATTTATGACAGAACTGGTCATCAGTGAAAATTGTTTATCAAGTACACTATGACATAACCAGTCAGAAGTCATTGTGTATGTTGATGTTATATATGTGTGTATGAATGTATTATGTTGTGTTTTTCATACATCAGTTCTTTTCTTAAGAGAGAAACACAAAACATTAACATGAACTATGTTTAGCAGACATTTTAGGAACTGTAATGATTTCACAGCAGTATAAATCTGAGATTATATGTACTCCTTCCATCTTTATGAGAATTTTGACTTTGAATACTAAAGAGTTAAATCTGGCCAAATATATTTTGTTCCAGAATTGTCTATTTTCATCTAAACCCTGATATGCGCGCGTGCGCGCACACACACACACACACACACACACACACTACAGAAAGAAGAGCAATTCTAAAGCAAGAGAGTGTGGATTGTCATAAGACTTTCATGCCATATTTGGCTTAAATGCTTTTATATGTTTAAAACCACGTAATATACCTTAATAAACCAAAATAAGAAGAAAGTTATTTCCTCTACAATAATCTGTAAAATGTGTTTCATTTACATTCACAGTTAGTTAGAGCAACTTTCCCCAATTCCCAGTAGAAAAGGGCATGGCCACACAGCCCTCAGCATGGGCAAACAGGGATATATGAGGCACATCTGCTATACCCCTCTCACCATGGCCAGAAAGTGTTCTAAGTGAGATAAATGACAGCCAGGCCTAAAAAGAAAAGGGTCAATTTAGAAAGAAAGACTTAAAACATATTAAGTCTTTCTTATTTTTTAACAAACAAAATTTGTAAACATTTTTGTAGACTGCGTCCTCAAATAAGAGCACTTCTCTTGGCTGCCCACATTTCTTATTTATAGAAGGACTTTTTGGTACATTAATTTTCCTCATGTTTTGGCCCTGTATAAAGGCCCAATAGTTATCTTTTCATCTACAATGAGGAATCCAGACAATCGTTGTCATAGTTCTGTCAAAATCAGGACTTTTCCTAGACCACATTTTCTACAAAATCAAGAGTATTTCAGGTCTCTAACAATGGTAAATGTGTATGGCCCCAGGCCAACACTCGTGAATGGTACACAGTTGTAATTCTAGTATTTTTAAGAGAGAGCTAAAGAATTCATATTATGTTCAAATTTAGGCTCTTCATGGGAAGTTCCAGGCCAGCCAGTGCTACAACCTCAAAAATAAATAAATGAATAAATAAATAAGTATATATATATATATATGTATATATATATATATATATATATATGACACAAACAAAAATAAAAAACAAAGCAAAATGAGAGAAAGAGGGAGGAAGCAGATACCTGTATACTAAAAGCTGTGTATTCAGTTATTCATATTGTTCTCTAAGCAGTTAATCTCACTCAAAGAGTAGCTGGCCCCAGGGATAGCTTGGCCTGCTGTGTTTAGGACACTGTGCACTCCTTAGCCACTAAGTTTAATATTTCCTATTTTATGACTCCAGGCCCAGTCCCACTTCATTGCTGAATTGCATTGTACTGAAAAAATATTTATATGCACCCAGGGACTCTAGTAATGGGCCCATAAAAATTCAATAAAGGAATGTTTTAATCAGAGTACATGGTCTGACATCACAGAGGCACTAGAATTCTCATTTACAACTGGAACACAGTGCCAAGAAATGTTGGTGGCCATTATAACCTTCCAAGTTTCTGAGTGCATCCTGTTTGTACTGTACTGTGGACAGAACTGGCTATTGATGTGTGTCCTTAGAAGAGACTATCGTATAATGAATAAAGGATTGCAAAAACATAAAATGGCCTGCCATTTCTTTCAGCACAAACAGAAGAAACCAGAAAAAGCGGTTGTCCCAGTCTGCTTTCATGAGTATAGTGATCAAGTGAGCACCATAAAAATAATCTATTTATTTGAGAAGAACTGTCCTTTATTCCTCCTGTGCAACTTGGTGGGTAAGTCCTAAAATACCTTTACAATTGAAGTTGTATTCAATTGAATTGGGAAGTAGGTCTCTTCCCAAAGTGAATAAAATTTCTACAAATACCCGTAAGAAGAGAAGTCTATGATGCTTCCCCTGGGCATTTGCTGATATGGCCAAAGTGGGCATGTGTGCATGAAAGAATTGTAGGGAAGCACACAATCCTGTAGGAATTAATCACTGCTTAACAGAATGTACTCCTGTTTTTATGACATCATTTGGAATATCCACATGCCACTTCTGGCTTGGCAAGGGCAGGGTGAGCAGGTAATGAACCATGGTCCTGTGTTATGGTTGAGTGAGAGAATGCTCCAATTGGCAATTAATATGCTAGCAGTAAAATATATTTCTTTTAGGAGGAGTTGGAACAATAGTTTGAAACACTTTATAAATCACAGAGATACTATTTATATCATATTTTTCCGAAACTGATCTTCAGAAAGAACTCCAAGGTAGGGCTTGAGCAGTGTTGAAGGAAAGCACTCTAGCAGTATAAAGCAAGTAATTATTTACATCCATGGATCATACAGTCTTTCAGGAACACTTCAAAAAATAACTAACCATGTTTAAATATTTAATAAATAATTTAAATATTAAAATAACTAACCATATTTAATATATATACCATGTTTATATAGCATAACTTCTTAGTAATTTTAAGTTTCTTTAATTTATCATGGATTGCTGAAAGTGAGTTTAACTAAAAGTGGTAGGAAATTTCTTACAATTTTATGATTAAATATTAATTATTTAATATATTTAAATAAATATATATTAAATATGATAAACATGGAATGTATATTAAATTTTATTTTTAACTGTTTGTCAAGAATAAAATAGAAAGGTACAGGACACTTGAGTTATGATTTAGTCACCTGAAAAAAAGTTTCAGCAGAAAGAGAAAAGACAAATAAAGTGGAAGAAAAATGAGTAGAAATAAACTTATACTTTGCATAACATAGTGATAGATGAGGAAGACACTGAAGAGTAAGACTTGGAAGGGAGAAGGCTATTCCAGGCTTCTCAGACATTGCTGAATTTTCCACTTATGAATATCTATCTTGTTTATAAGGTTCAGTTGATGTATTCAAGCATCAATTAGGCTCCCAATAAAAGACAAGAGGTGGAAATGTGAGGATTTACATACAGCTGCTAAGCTGTGTGCTGCTGTTAACTCATTTCTAGTTCAAGTTGTTTATCATTTGTTGTACCTCATTTTCCAAATGTTGACAAAGTATTTAAAGAGGTTCCTTTAAAGTTTACCTATAACAAGGACTCTAGGGGGGGGTTATTCTGTTTATACTAGGATTATGGCTTAAGCATTACTCAAATAATTGAGAATTTTATACATGTGGGTCAATGTACATTGCTTCTACTTCTTGTTTTAGGGCTCTACCAAGAAAGGTAAGGGGCTGAAGAGATGGCTGGATGTGTAAAATCTCTGTAAACATGAGTACCTGAGATTCTACTATGGTCATTTAATGGAAGTACCTCCCTTCAAACACCACAGCACATGCTCTGGACACAAACATGCATGTACACACACACACACACACACACACACACACACCCCTACACAGATTGCAATAAATATATTGGAAATAATTCATTTTCCTTTCTCCACCCTGAATTTCATGAATGATAAAATTCTAAGTAATAAAGATATACTCCGATTTGGTAATGTTTTATGAATATTTGGAGGCATTACCTAAATATTTTAAGAAATTTCCTACCGTTTTTAGTTCAACTCACTTTCAGCAATCCATGATAAACTTAAAATCACCAGGAAGTTATGCTATATAAACATGGCATTATAAACTGACTCCTGGAGGCTTGCTTTAATAACTATATAGATGCATGTCTGTCAATCATTAAAGAAACTTCTGTTTGTGCTAGAATGGTGATTAACACCAAGTTTCCCAACAGACCAATGTGTATAGAATAAAATATTGAGTGCTTAGCTATAAATGGAACATCTATATTATGACACTCCTTCCAAGAAAGGTTCAAGGGTCATTGTAGAAGAGGAAAGTGAATGCATGTAAATGAAAAAGATGATAGATAAATATAAGAAAGCAGTGCCTTTCAGACACAACAGGGAATGTGCACATGGGAACTCACAGAACTTGTTACTGCACGCAGAAGAAGTATAGAAACCTAAGCTAGACCATATTAATGTTTCTATCATCATAATACAACACCAAGAAAGAAAATCAGTGTCAGAAGGAAATAGCTTATTTAACCTTACATCTTGTACTCCATATTCAAAGAAGTTAGAGTGAGAACTCAAGGCAGAATGTTGAGACAGGAAGTGAGGCAGAAGCCATGAAAGAAGCTTTCTTACTGATCTACTGTTCATGGCTTGCACAGACTTCTTTAACAAATATCTCTGGACCAAATGCCCAGTGTTGGCACTACCCTAGTGAGATGAGCCCTCTCACATCACTCACCAACTAAGAAAATAACCTATAGACTTACCTAGAAACCAATATTATGGGGACATTTTCTCAATAAAGATTCATTCTCCTCTAATATGTGTAGGTCTGTGTCAAGGTTACAAAAATCAAGCATCACACACAGCATGGCAGTTTGAATGAGAATGACCAATATAGGGTCATATATTTGAAGATTTGGAGATATGGACTTCATTGAAGGAAGTGTGTCAAAAGCCCATGCCATTTGCCATTCCAGTTAATTTGATCTATTTGTCTCCAACTTGCTGATAAAATATAAATTCTCAGCCAATGCTCCAGAACCATGTCTGCTTGCATGCTGCTATGCTCCCCACCATGTATTCACTCTCTAAAATTCTAATCAAGTTTCCAATAATATCTTTTAAAAAATAAATTGTCTTTGTCATAGTGTGTCTTCATTTACTATGAAGGAATAGGAAAGTAACTCCCAGAGAGAACAGATCCCAGCATACAGAAGGAAAGTAGACTTGAAATCACACACTTAACTGATCCACTTTTGGCAAATAATAGTTGCCAGGAGAGCCAGTTTTCCTTGAAAGCACAGACAAGGGTAAGTAGGTCACATTGAAGTGTATCACACTGAAGTGGAACACATATCTAGGAATATATAGATATTATAAATTTGACTTGATGGATGAAAGAAACAGGAGGATAGAAAGTTATATCTGGAGGTGTCTGATTTGGGATCTGAACACCCTGGGCCACAGAACTCAGTCTCCAGGAAGTGCAAGAGGCCTGGTGTGCACTTGGAGGCAGACTGGGAGGACACAGCTTGCTCCAGTGGGTCTGGCCCCACAAAGCTTAGGTTCCAGCCCTGAGGCCTCTGGCAGGAGCCTTCAGATCTCCACTTCGGGATCCAGAACAGCCTGGGCTTCAACGCCACATCTCCAGGCCCTGCAAGAGGCCAGAGGGGTACCCGGGAGGCTGGCTGGGAGGAGTCAGTGTGCTCTGGTGAGTCCAGCAGGCCCCAGGCAAGAGCCTTCTGGTGTCTGCTTCAGGATCTGAACAGCCTGGGCTACAGCACTCTGTCTCAAAGCAGTGCAGGAGGTCAGCTGTGCACCAGAGGCCAGCTGGGAAAAGGCATCTTGCACTGGTGAGTCCAGCATTGACAACAAGACTAACTAAGACCAGTGAGAACTAGATGGCAAAAGGCAAATGCAGGAACATCACTAACAAAAATCAAGGCAATATGGCAGCATCTGAACCCAATTCTCCTTTAACAGCATGTACTGGATACCCCATCACACCAGAAAAATAAGATTTGGATTTAAAATCACTGGTCATGATGCCGGTACAGGAACACATAAAGGATATACTTAAAGAAATTCAGGAGAAAATGGATCAAAAGTTAGAAGCACTTACAAGAGAAACACAGAAATCATTGAAAGAAACTCAGGAGAATACAAAAGCCAATAAGGAGGAAATGCAAAAATCACTTAAAGAAATACAGGAAAACTTTGGTCACCAGGCTGAGGTCATGAAAGAGGAAACACAAAAATCTCTTAAAGAATTACAGGAAAACACAAACAAGTAAGTGAAGGAGCTAAGCAAAACCATCCAGGATCGAAAATCAGAAGTAGAAACAACTAAGAAAACTCAAAGGGAGACAACTTTGGAGATAGAAAACCTTGGGAAGAAATCAGGGGACAGAAATGCAAATATCAACAACAGAATACAAGAGATAGAAGAAAGAATCTCAGATGCTGAAGATACCATAGAAACCATGGACTCAACAGTTAAAGAAAAAGCAAAACGCAAACAGCTTGTAACCCAAAATATCCAGGAAATCCAGGACACAATGAGAAGACCAAACCTAATGATTATAGGCATAGATGAGAGTGAAGATTTACAACTTAAAGGGCCAGCAAATATCTTCAATAAAATTATGGAAGAAAACTTCCCTAACCTAAAGAGAGAGATGCCCATGAATATATAAGAAGCCTACAGAATTCCAAATAGACTGGACCAGAACAGAAATACCTCCCATCACATAATAATCAAAACCCCAAATGTACTAAACAAAAAAAGAATACTAAAGGCAGTAAGAGAAAAAGGCCAAGTAACATATAAAGGAAGACCTATCAGAATCACAAAAGACTTCTCACCTGAGACTATGAAAGCTAGAAGATCCTGGGCAGATCTCATGCAGACTCTAAGAGAACACAAATGGCAGCAAAAACTACTATACCCAGCAAAACTCTCAATCACCATATATGGAAAATTTAAGATATTCCATGACAAAACCAAGTTTACCCAATATCTATCCACAAACCCAGCCCTACAAAGGATAATAGGAGGAAAACACCAATACAAGGAGGGAAACTTCACCCTGGAAAAAGCAAGATAGTAACCGTCTTTCATCAAACACAATCAAATTTAACAAAATCAAATTTAAAAGTAACATAAAAATGACAGGAAGTAATAATCACTATTCATTAATATCTCTTAACATCAATGGGCTCAATGCCCTAATAAAAAGGCATAGACTAACCAACTGGAGACATAAACAGGACCCTACATTTTGCTGTATAGAGGAAACACAAAGTGTCAAAGAAAAACACTACCTTAGAGTAAAAGGCTGGAAGACAATTTTATAAGCAAATGGTCTCAGGAAACAAGCTGGAGTAGCCATTCTAATATCAGATAAAATTGACTTTCAACCCAAAGTCATCAAAAGAGACTCTGAGGGACACTTCTTGCTGGTCAAAGGAAAAATACAACAAGAAGAACTCTCAATCATGAACATCTATGCTCCAAATGCAAGGGCACCCTCCTTCATAAAAGAAACTTTACTAAAGCTCAAAGCACACATTGCACCTAACACAATAATTGTGGGTGACTTCAACACTGCACTTTCCTCAATGGACCGATCAGGAAAACAGAAACAGAAGAGGGACACAGTGAAACTAATTGAATCTTTGGACGAATTAGATTTAACAGATATATATAGAACATTCTATCCTAAAGCAAAAGAATATACCTTTTTCTCAGCACCTCATGTTACCTTCTCCAAAATCGACCGTATAATTGGTCACAAGACAGACCTCAACAAATATAAGAAGATTGAACTAATCCCATGCCTCCTATCAGATCACTATGGAGAAAAAGTGGTCTTCAATAGCAACAAAAACAACAGAAAACTCACATACATGTGGAAACTGAACAATATTCTACTCAATGATACCTTGGTCAAGGAAGAAATGAAGAAAGAAATTAAAGACTTTTTAGAACTTAATCAAAATGAAGACATAACATACCCAAATCTATGGGACACAGTGAAAGAAGTGATAAGAGGAAAACTCATAGCCCTGAGTGCCTCCAAAAAGAAAATGGAGAGAGCATACACTAACCGCTTAATGACACACTTGAAAGCCCTGGAACAAAAAGAAGCTATTTCACCCAGGAGGAGTAGAAGGCAGGATATCATCAAACTCAGGGCCGAAATCAATCAAGTAGAAACAAAGAGAACCATACAAAGAATCAACAAAACCAGGAGCTGGTTCTTTGAGAAAATCAACAAGATAGATAAACCCTTAGCCAGACTAACCAAAGGACACAGAGACAGTATCCAGATTAACAAACTTAGAAATGAAAAGGGAGATATAACAACAGAAACTAAGGAAATTCAAAAAATCATTAGATCCTACTAACAAAAGCCTATACTCAACACAACAGGCGAATCTGGAGGAAATGGACAGTTTCCTAGACAGATATATGACACCAAAACTAAACCAGGATCAAATAGATCATCTAAACACTCCCATAACATCTGAAGAAATTAAAAACGGTCATAGAAAGCCTCCCAACCAAAAAAAGCACGGGACCAGATGGCTTCAGTGCAGAATTCTATCAGACCTTCATAGAAGACCTAACACCAATACTCTTCAAACTATTCCACAAAATAGAAACCAAAGGAACTCTACCCAACTCATTTTATGAAGCCACAACATAAGAAAGTCAAAGGGATACAAATTGGAAAGGAAGAAGTCAAACTATCACTATTTGCAGATGATATGATAGTATACTTAAGTGACCCTAAAAGCTCTACTAGAGAACTGCTACAGCTGATAAACAACTTCAGCAAAGTGGCTGGCTACAAAATCAATGCAAGCAAATAAGTAGCCTTTATATATTCAAAGGATAAGCAGACTGAGAAAGAAATTGGGGAAATGAGTCCCTTCACAATAGCTACAAACAGAATAAAGTATCTTGGGGTGACTCTAACCAAACAAGTGAAAGACCTATATGACAAGAACTTCAGATCTCTGAAGAAGGAAATCGAAGAAGGTCTCAGAAAATGGAAAAATCTTCCATGCTCATGGATTGGCAGGATTAATATAGTTAAAATGGCCATCTTGCCAAAGGCAATCTACAGATTCAATGCTATCCCCATAAAAATCCCAACCCAGTTCTTCATGGACCTAGAAAGAGCAATTCTCAAATTCATCTGGAATAACAAAAAACCCAGGATAGCTAAACTATTCTCAACAGTAAAAGAACTTCAGGGGGATTCAGTATCCTAGACTTTAAACTTTACTACAGAGCAAAAGTGATAAAAATTTCATGGTATTGGTACAATGTCAGGCAAGCAGATAAATGGAATAGGATTGAAGACCCAGAAATGAACGAATACACCTATGGTCACTTGATCTTGGACAAAGGAGCTGAAAGCATACAGTGGAAAAAAGATAGTCTTTTCAACAAATGGTGCTGGTTCAATTGGAAGTCAGCATGCAGAAGAATGTGCATCGATCCATTCTTATCTCCTTGTACTAAGCTCAACTCCAAATGGATCAAGGACCTCCGCATAAAACCTGACACACTGAAACTAATAGAAAAGAAACTGGGGAAAATCCTTGAGGACATGGGCACAGGGGAATAGTTCCTGAATATAACACCAATAGCTTATGCTCTAAGATCAAGAATTGACAAATGAGATCTCATAAAACTACAAAGTTTCTGTAAGGCAAAGGACACTGTCAAAAGGACAAAACATCAACCAACAGATTGGGAAAAGATCTTCACCAACTCTAAATCCAACAGAGGGCTAATATCTAATATATACAAAGAACTCAAGAAGGTAGAAACCACAGAACCATATAACCCCATTAAAAAGTGAGGTACGGACCTAAAAAAAGAATTTTCACATGAAGAACTTCAGAGGGCTGAGAAACACCTTAAGAAATGTTCAACATCATTAACCATTAGGGAAATGCAAATCAAAACAACCCTGAGATTTCACTTCACACCAGTCAGAATGGCTAAGGTAGAAAACTCAGGAGGCAGCAGGTTTTGGTGAGGATGTGGAGAAAGAGGAACATTCCTCCACTTCTGGTGGGATTGCAAGATGGTGCAACCACTTTGGAAATCAGTCTGATGGTTCCTCAGAAAACTGGACATGACACTTCCAGAGGACCCTGCTATACCTCTCCTGGGCATATACCCAGAGGATTCTTCAGCATGCAATAAGGACACATGCTCCACTATGTTCATAGCAGCCCTATTTGTAGTAGCCAGAAGCTGGAAAGAACCCAGGTGTCCTTCAATGGAGGAATGGATACAAAAAATGTGGTATATTTACACAATTGAGTACTATTCAGCCTTTAGAAACAATGAATTCATGGGATTCTTAGACAAAACGATGGAGCTGGAGAACATCATACAAAGTGAGGTAACCCAGTCTGAAAAGATCAATCATGGTATGCACTCACTGATAAGTGGATATTAGCCTAGAAACTTTGAATACCTAAGACATAATCCACATATTAAATGATGTCCAAAAAGAAAGGAGGAGTGGCCCCTGGTTCTGGAAAGACTCAGTGCAAGAGTATAGGAGAATTCCAGAACAGGGAAGTGGGAAGGGGTAGATGGAGGAACAGGGTGAGGGAAGAGGGCTAATGGGACTTGCGTGGAGTGGGGACCCAGAAAAGGGGAAATCATTTGAAATGTAAATAAAAAACACATCAATAAAAAAAGTCTTGGAAAGAACGGGAATTCAAGGCGCATACCTAAACATAATTAAAGCAATATACAGCAAATTGGTAGCCAACATTATACTAAACGGAGAGAAACTTGAAGCAATCCCACTAAAATCAGGGACTAGACAAGGCTGTCATTTCTCTCCATATCTTTTCAATAAACTAGTTGAAGTTCTAGCTAGCGCAATTAGACAACATAAGGAGGTCAAGGGGATACAAATTGGAAAAGAAAAAGTCAAATTATCACTATTTGCAGATGACATGATAGTCTACTTAAGTAACCTGAAAACCTCCACCAGAGAACTCCTACAGCTGATAAACAACTTCAGCAAAGTGGCTGGTTATAAAATCAACTCAAGCAAATCAGTTGCCTTCCTATACTCAAAGGATAAGCAGAGTGAGAAAGAAGTTAGGGAAATGATACCCTTCACAATAGCCACAAACAATATAAAGTATCTTGGTGTGACTCTAACCAAACAAGTGAAAGATCTATATGGCAAGAACTTCAGGTCTCTGAAGAAGGAAATCGAAGAAGACCTCAAAAAATGGAAAAATCTGCCATGGTCATGGATTGGCAGGATTAATATAGTTAAAATGGCCATCTTGCCAAAAGAGATCTACAAATTCAATGCAATCTCCATCAAAATCCCAACTCAGTTCTTCACAGAGTTAGAAAAAGCAATTCTCAAATTCATCTGAAATAACAAAAAACTCAGGATAGCTAAAACTATTCTCAACAACAAAAGAAATTCTGGGGGAATCAGTATCCCTGACTTCAAGCAACACTACAGAGCAATAGTTTTAAAAACCTAATGGTATTGGCACAGTGACAGACAAGTGGACCAATGGAAGAGAATTGAAGATTCAGAAATGAATCCACACACCTATGGTCACTTGATCTTTGACAAAGGTGCTGAAAACATCCAGTGGAAAAAAAGATAGCATTTTCAGCAAATGGTGCTGGTTTAATTGGAGGTCAGAATGTAGAAGAATGGGAATTGATCCATTCTTATCTCCATGTACTAAACTTCCCTCCAAGTGGATCAAGGACCTCCATATAAAACCAGACACACTGAAGCTAATAGAAAAGAAACTGGGGAAGACCCTTGAGGACATGGGCACAGGGGAAAAGTTCCTGAACAGAACACCAATAGCTTATGCTCTAAGATCAAGAATTGACAAATGGGACCTCATAAAATTACAAAGTTTCTGTAAGGCAAAGGACACTGTTAAAAAGACAAAATGGCAACTAACAAATTGGGAAAGGATATTCACCAAACCTACATCTGATAGAGGGGTAGTATCCAATATATACAAAGAACTCAAGAAGTTAGACCCCAGGGAACCAAATAACCTTATTAAAAATGGGGTACAGATCCAAACAAAGAATTTTCACTGAAGAAATTCAAATGGTCAAGAGGCATCTTAAGAAGTGCTCAACATCATTAGTCATTAGGGAAATGCAAATCAAAACAACCCTGAGATTTCACCTCATACCAGTCAGAAAGGCTAAGGTCAAAAACTCAGGAGACAGCAGGTGTTGGCGAGGATGTGGAGAAAGAGGAACACTACTCCACTGCTGGTGGGGCTGTAAGATGGTACAACCACTTTGGAAATCAGTCTGGCAATTCCGCAGAAAACTGGACATGACACTTCCGGAGGACCCTGCTATACCTCTCCTGGGCATATACCCAAAGGATTCCCCAGCATGCAATAAAGACACATGTTCCATGATGTTCATAGCAGCTTTATTTATAATAGCCAGAAGCTGGAAAGAACCCAGATGTCCCTCAATGGAGGAAGGGATACAGAAAATGTGGTATATTTACACAATGGAATACTACTCAGCAATTAGAAACAATGAATTCACAAAATTTTTAGGCAAATGGTTTGATCTGGAAAATATCAACCTAAGTGAGGTAACCCAATCAGAAAAGAATACACGTGGAATGCAATCTCTGATAAGTGGATATTAATTAGCCCAGAAACTCTGAATACCCAAGGTACAAATTGCATAACAAATGACTCCCATGTAGAAGTATGGAGAGGGTCCTGATCCTGGAAAGGATTGACCTAGCATTGGAGGGGAATATAAGGACAGAGTAAAAAGAGGGAGGTAATTGGAGAATGGATGGAGAGAAGGTTTATGGGACATATGGGGAAGGGGGATCTGGGAAAGCGGAAAACATTTGGAATGTAAACAAAGAATATAGAAAATAAAAATATTGAAAAAAAGAAAGTTATATATGTGGAGAAGTTAGGGCAGGGTGTTAATAGGATTAAAGCATGTTATACAAAATTCTTAAAGAACTAATAATTTTTTAAATTACCAGTAACTGTAATGTTATTTTCCACTTAACAAGTTTTCCTGCATCAAGATTTTTCAGTTGATAAGCTCTCCAAGAAGGTGTCCTATTTCTAAAATATTATAATCTGAACATATTAATTAATATTTTTATACATTGAGTATTTTATCATGTTACTATATGCTAGCTACATTCCAAAAAATGAGGTTAGTATAGGAGAGACAAATGAAAAATTAGTGTGAACATGTTTTTATAAAAGGGATATATAATTAGAGTTATAATTCTTTAACTGTTGAATAAATGAAAGGAGAGAAACAGGAAAAGTAAAAATGATAGACTGGCAGAAGAGATGAGACAGTAGGGGAGAGGAGAGCATTGGAGAGGAGAGGAGGTAGGAGGGGAGGAAAGGACAGAGGTCACCAATGTCCATGCCCATGAAAAGATTTAGAAGGAGACATGAATATCTGTCCCGTTTATATCTGTATGCCTCAATTCATAGCGTACCTTGAAAGATGTCTATATTACCATGAGCTTGAAAATACTATCTTCACTCTTCCTTTCCAATTAAATTATCATTTACCTCTTGTTCTATCTACACTTGCCCAATACTGGTAGTGCTATCCAAAGATAATCAGTCATCCCTGAAACTCTCATTGGTATCAAAGTCAGAAGGAAATGATTTCCTCCTTTCTTTGAGTGACCTTTTGCCAAAACTCCTGCTGCAAATCAAGGAAGCAACTTCCTATGTGATCATTTCATGCTTCAGTTTCTGCTGAATTCTCTGTACCCTTTGAACTCTAATTTAGGAATAAAATACTTTCTGCTTGTGGGAGAATCAGAGAAGACTTTCTGTATGTACACTTGTGTTTGGATGTGAACCTCTCACATGGCCCAAGACTTTGGTTGAACTTATTAAAGTCAATTGAAATGGCCTGCGTGCCATAGCTCAAAGCAAAGTCACTTTCGTTCCTCACCTTCTGAGTTTAACTTGCTCTAATGTAATCATGTCTGCTTAAAGTATGAGGTGTGACCACTGTGCCACAATCTGCACTTCAGCTCTAAACTCCTCTGCCTAAGTGTGATTATGCTACATACGGGAATAAGTCCAGACTTCTCTAACTCAGACTTCTGCAGCTGTTCAGCCAAGATCTGGAACATTCTAGCTATCTTTCCTGATGCTACTGAATTCCCATTCTTCTGCAATGAGGGGGTAAATAAAAGTTATATTCCTTTCAGAAAATCAAGAAGCTCAGAGTAAATATAAGTTCTCTGATCAGACTTAATTGTCACTTCTGTGGATGTCAAACTGACAGAGGAGGAGAATCTAATTTCCTTGTTTGATTCACCATGAAATTAAACTGAACTGACGATTTTTATTTTCACCTGGCAAATTCATCCAACACTATTTAAATTAGTTAATCAAGTAAAGTTATCTGTCAGGCACACTCGGCTCTCCCACTGCACCTCTGACTTTCAGCATCCGACTTCCTGGACTCTTCTGACAGCCATGTGTTGGATTGCATTTACAGTTTTAGAAGGTGTAAAGCATTGCATGGGCATAGTTAGCTGGGGTGCCAGCAAATGTATCAAGTAACAAAATTACTGGGAAATTGAAAAGAAGAAAAAACCCTGAAATCCGAGTGAAAACCAAAACTGTGGGGCAGCAGCACTGTTAAAAAAAAAATTTAAAAAAAAAAATTAAAAAAAAAAAACTGTCCAGGCAGATGGCCTAGAGATTCTGCTTAGGAGAGAAAAAGCAATTCTGAAGGAAATTGACTTTTTTCAAAAACAAAAACATGTTTACCCCATATAAAAAAATAAACATCACAGTTCAGATACAGTCAGTAAGTTAGTAGGAAGTTCTGTATGCATATTTATTTGATGAAGTGAGCACATCTGGAAGTATAGGAAAAACCACAGGAAAGGAACTGTCATCTGAGCTTTCAAAGACAAAAGAGGTCAATATCACAGAATCAATGTACCACTTCCTAAAGCTATGATGAAGGATATTTAGGTATACCAAAAAGAACCACTGCTTCACCATTGCCAAACACTAGATTCAAGGACCAATTGGGAAGAAACAACTGGCACTTGTTAATCACAGATTGACTAAATGGGATTCTTGATGCTTGGAGACAGACCTGGAGTATAACAAGTGATTCCATACTAGCAGCTTCATCACATCTGTACCCTGCACATCCTTTCCAATATGAAGGCAGGTTTCAGGTTTCTACCCTAAGGCATGTCTGGACTTCCTCCTCTTTAAAATCCCTTATCTTTTCTCTCAGTCTGAAGATATTAGCAAAGGTCCAGAGATTCTGAGTGGTTTAAGACATTTAAGACAGAACCTAAATTACAGCTGTTTGTGTAATGGTGAAGAATAATACAAGAATCTAACTGAGTATAACTCCCAGTTGTTAGAAAAATGCAGCCAATGAGGCCAGTTTGAATGAATATCACCATGGGCACTCTATCTCTAAGAATTTGCCCAGCCACTGCTTGCCTGTAACAACAGTGAGTTAAGTAATTAATACAATTGTCTCTTTGAATGTTCTATCTACAAATACTGTCACTCTGTGTGGAACTGGGTATAAGAACATGCATACAGCTCAGATTTAAGTATAGATGAGTCTTCAGCCTTTGAACACTACTATAAGCACATAAAGCCATGAAAACTGTACTCCCTCACTATGGAGAGCAGCACACGTCACAGAGGTTGGGCAGGAAGGAACTGCGTTCACACCGAGTATGTCCTTGGATAACTTTTAATCAAGTCCTTATTTTCTTTCAGTTTCTTGTATAATAATTATCACTTTTGCTCTAACATCAATTCAAAGTGAAAATCAGTTTTAAGTACTGATCCTATCAAAAGAAAGGAGTGCAGAGGGGATGAAATGAAATGTAGGGATGCAGTTACCATATCTCTGTCTCAATCTTCTTACCCTGGGTTTAATTATGAGTGGGTGGCATGTTAGAGGAAAACTTAAGGTCTTGACAGTTTTCTGAGTATGCTGTAAATTGCTCTCTTAAGTCAGCCAATAGTATCTTAAAACAATACACAAAAACATATAGAAAATTCAGAATGTAATCTGGCATGAAGATAAATGCATATAATTCTAGTACCTGGAAGGCAGAGGCAGGAGGAGTTGAAGACCATTGTCAACTGTACACGGTAGGCTAATCTGACTTCCCAGATTGTCTCCAAGTGCCAATGGCTTCAGTGAATCCAGATATCTGAAATTGTTTGTGTCTCTCCTGTCTTGTTTGAAATAAAATGTTTATCTTTTGATTCAGTCACATGATATTGTGATTTTTCCCTACTTTTGAGACATTTCTTTTTCCATTCAATTTGTTCTCTACTGTGGGCAAAAATTTCCCATCACACATGAATTGTAAAATTCCATTTCATTGGCATTCAGCAAAAGCACACACTAAGTTAAAGGTGATCATTTTGGATGAGGTGGCTCCTAAGTGGAACATGTCTGTAGGTGTTGTATGGTAGACTTTATTTCACTCCTCTCCTTTTACAGAGACCATCCCACTCTGGTCTCATTCTTTGCTCATTAACAGCATAAATCATGAAAATGTTAAACGTCGCTACTGCAACAGTATTTGATAGAGAATTTAAATTAGACCTCAGAGAAAAACAGCCATGCTGTTGTGATGCTGTGATTAATTTCCTGGCATGAAGAAGGAAGCAGGAGCTGCAGTTGGGTGGTGAACTCAGTTGCCTGCAGCCCTTGTCCTATGCCAAGAATAGGCAGAACAAGGTTGTTCACAAATAAGAAGGGCTGGAGACAGAAAATCTTCAGGACTTAGCTCTACATCTATTAATACATGCATATATACATATACATGTATGTAGGACTTGAGTTGCCTTCCTGTTCTGTGTCTTTGTTGTTTTCTCTCCCCATCTCCATGCTTTTCGTGTTCTTACTCTCCTTCAACCTCATGATGTCTCCCTCTCTCTTCCTGTCTTGTTTCCTTAGCCATATTATCTGCTATGTGAATCTCTCTTCCTCTTTTCTCTCTCTCCCTTATCACCTACACACACACACAAACACACACACACACACACACACACACACACACACATGAGAGAGAGAGAGTTTTGTTACTTAGATATGTTTTGGCTTTTTTGTTTTTTGTTTGTTTGTTTTTGTGTAGAGAACTGATGTTATTAGAAGCCATGGGGTCATCTCCAGAAGTTAAAGCATGGAGACGTGCTCGCTTTCCTTTTTTCTTCTCTTTAAGATGGTGTATTTTGGAAGTCATTCAGCCTACACTGTCCTTATCTACACTGTCTGCAAACCTTCATTCTGGGAAGTGTGTGCCTCTTTCGGATGACATAGCCTAGCTCTGCTCAGTGTGAATCTTCCCAAAAGGCTTTTGTTTCCTTCCCCGTCTATTTCCACGAGCTTCAGTTGACACATTTCTGATGTTTCTTTCACCTTTCTGGAATTTGACTTCTGATTTACTTAACATAAATTCCATTACAGCTGTTCAAAATATGATTCTGTTAATAAGTCTTGGGACAGAGCACAAAAGATGTCCTATATAACCTATCAGGCTTGCAGAAGATGCTGTGAAAAGGATACACTGTCAGATAGTGAAAGGATCTTAAAATGGGAAAGAGGAAGCAGGGGTCAGAAAATCAAGGAATTGTGGGCATTCATTCTGAAATTGAGTATTTTTACAGTCTATGCACAATTATTAGTTAAAAAATAAACAGCATCATTATCACATTACCATATAATTACTATTGTTTCCTAAGAAGTTACTATGCAGTTACTACATTATTATAGGAAAATAAAGCATGTTATTTCATGGTAACTATGCAATTAGTTCATGTCACCATAAGATATACTTATCAAACTAACAAAGAAGTCAAATGTTCCATTTTTCCCTCTTTCTCCGTGAGTCACAATATTGTCTCTCTTAGAAATGACATAATGAGTCAATGTAATAGTGGAGAAAATATTCAGATTATGTTTTTCCCTAATCTTTTTTCCCTCTGGTGAGTAAATGAATACCTTTGAAAATTATAGTTGCAAACATCACATCAGAGGCAAGAAGAAGCAGATTCCACCCACCAAACAGGCTGCGTTTAATGAGAAGAGTCCTTTGGACTGTGGTAAAAAGGAGCACCTTAGTAAAGCACCCTCAGTAATGAGATGGAATGAGAAAGGCTGAAAATGGCCTTTTTCTATCTTGCATTCAGTCTGAAGCATAGAAAACAGGAATTGAGCCAGGCAGTGGTGGCACACGCCTGTAATCTCAGCACTCTGGGAGGCAGAGGCAGGCAGATTTCTGAGTTCGAGGCCAGCCTGGTCTACAGAGTGAGTTCCTGGACACCCAGGGCTATACAGAGAAACTCTGTCTTGAAAAATACCAAATCAAAAAAAAAAAAAAAAAAAGCAAACCAAAAACATACAAACAGAAAACAGGAATTGGCAGTGTATTGTGATTGCCAGGTTTGGCACCCTAAGTCCACAGAAAAACTTCTGTCCTGATTGCACATCCGTGAAAGAAGAGATTCTAGTGTTCTAGCATTGAAATTGTCCTAGAAGCAACAGGCCACTAGTTAAAATTGTGAGCACACTATTAGAACTTGAGGAAGAGGAGTGCACTGCACTGCTTGTCAGTGCCAGTGTACTTTGCAGGCAAAGCCATGTGTACAGTCATCTCTTTATTCAGCTAATTTCTAGCTGCTGAAAATAACGAGGACAGGTCTATTTACTGTAACTAATTGATTTCCAATATTTCAAAGTTAATTGAGTAGAACCAGTCATTCCGTGCTTACTTTGAGGCAGGTTTTAATGGGCTCTGAATTTAAGAAATTAATGGACAGATTAGCATAATTTATTTTCACATTTGTTATTTTTCTAGAAATAGCGTTAAAATTCTCCTGGGGAAAAAGCTCTATTCTGATTCTATTTTTCAACTGATTTATGTGTCTACGTAGTACTCAGCCAATTCCTGCCATTAGATCCAGGGAAAAGTTCCCCTCCCTTAGTGTTCTGATTAAAGCATCCCACTGTTCATCTGCCTTTACTAAAGTGTCTGCATTCCAGTAGACATGCTCTTCTGCCAATCAGGCACATAGCAGAAAGACTCTGGTTGCTTTCTCATATATAGTGTGTGTATATTTGCATGCACATTCCATCATGCATAACTGTGTGTTTCTTTTGGAAAGTATAGACTTAATGGAATCTAGGTTCCAACCTTCCTATTGTTTTACACCTTTCAAGATTATTTAAAAAGCAAAATATGGGCTATGAATACAGCCAAGCGATGAATGGACTGCAAGGCTCTTCATGCCACAAAAAGGGAAGAAAGCAACTAAGTTTTATTTCAGTGATGAAAGTTTCAAATAGTTTGATTTCAATGGCTGTCAAAATGAATACACACATAATCTATAAATTTATATACTATATAACATTACATGTGAAAAGTATATATTGTAAATTAGATAATATATTGTTTTGAATTTTTGTTTGTTTGAAAACGGACTCACTATGTAGCTCTGGCTGTTCTGGAATTCACTATGCAGACCAGGCTAGCCTTGAACTTACAGAGATCTGCCTGCAACTCCTTCCCAAGTGCTAAGTTTGAAGTATTTACCACTATGCCCGGCTTCATGTAATACTTTAAAAACACAAGATAGTAAAGTACATGTAATTTTTATCCTAGCAACATGAGATTTAGATTTCTTAAGGACAGATGCAAATAGAACTAATCCATGTTCAGCAGTGATTAGAGCATGGCTGCAGTGCTTTTGCTCTTATCACACTTAACTCAGCTCCCACCCTTCCTTAGTTTCTGCCTTTTAGATCTTTTGTAATACATACAACAAAGTTGACTACCACCCTGTAGCTGGGGTCAGTAGGAGTAGGAAGAAGGCACCTAACCTCACAAGTATCAGCTTTTCTCTAGTTGCAGAGGTCCCCCTGCCAGTGCAAACCCTGTCCATTCCTTGCAACTATACCTAGAGTGGATTTTATCAGTTGATAAAGTAAGGTGATTCTCTCCATGGGCTAGACAAAGAAAGGCAGCAAAGGCTTAGCTAGGTATCACTCCATATCACACTTGTGAAAATTACAAAAGAAACAAGATTTCTGCTCAGATAAATGCTAGATTAACAGAGAGAGGCACCCTGACTCTACACATCTGAAGAGGAAAGCCAGTGTAGGCAGACATGAAGACAGCATGATAGTTCTCACTGAATGGTACTTCAGAGGAAGAAGTCACAGCCACCTCGTGAAGTTGATACTGTGTGTAGATTGACATTTAAAAGTAAAATTAAATTGCCTTACTCGTGAGCCAAATTATGAGTCTTAAAATTCTCAAATATAGTTGTTACCTGAGTGCTATGGTACTGTTGGTTGTTATCAGATTATACATTATTGAATAGATGAAGGAGAAGTCTTATGTCCTCTTGTGACCTATTTTTCTTTCTCTTTTACTTGTAAATATCTGGTTCTTTTCATAAATAATGTGTGCTATTATTTTATTTCAAAGTCAAATCACCTCAGTCTTTGTTGGCTTACTGTTTACACAAGCCCTTGCTTCTGCTACATCAGTTTTCTCTCACTTGGGTAAGCCCTCTACCTTTTATACTTCTTGACACGGTATCTTAATATGTCACTCCAGCTGCCATCAGACCTTTAATCCTTCTGCCTCAGATTTCTGGATGCTGGGAATATAGGTTTGAAACATCATTCCTGACTCCTTTTCATTTTCTTGTTGTTGGATTTCAATATATACAATCCTTGTGTATACATTTTATTTATTTATTTATTTATTTATTTATTTATTTATTTATTTATATGTTTAAGGAGGCATAGCATATGTGTGGGTCTGAGGACAACATCAGCAGTCAGTTTTCTGCTTCTCCTATGTGGTTTCCTAGGAATTTGCCTCTGTAGTCAGTCTTAGGAGTAAGTGCCTTCACTTATCCAGCTATTTTAATAACCTAATGGTGGCATTTGAAGTACAAAAGTTTTTCATTGTGATAATGTCTAAATCAGCTGCATCTTATGCTTCTTGAATTATTGGTGTCATAACTTAAGAAATCATTGCCTAAGAAAACAGGAAGATATATACCCACATTTTCGTGTAGCAATCTTATAATTTAAATTCTCACATTTGTCCGTGATTCATTGTTGTATTTTTAAAATGTTATGAAGTAGGGACTAGTTCCAGTCTTTACCTGAGATACCCACTTATCCCAGCACACTTGTGAAAAGACGACTCTGTTACTAGTAGGTTTTTTTGGCATTTTCATCAAAAAACAATTGAGCATATTTTTGGCTTTCAGTTCTGTTCCATTGATGAATATGTATATCCTTATGCTATCTGCACACTGTGGAGATTATACTGCTTTGTAAGTAAGCTTTAAAATAGGGAAATGAGAGTTCTCCAACTTTGTTCTATTTCAAGTTGTTTTGGCTATTTTCAGTTCGTTGCTTTTCTATATGAGTGCTAGAATTAAACTTAAGGATTTTTTTTTCCAAAATTTTATCTGAAATATAAGGTGTGTTAATGCCATAGTACAATGTGCAGAATATTGTTCCTTTACCAGTATGAATGTCCCTATTCAAGAATGTGTAAAATATTGTATACTTACTAAATCTTTTTGAAATTAATTAAGTCACATTGTAGTGTTCAAGACTTATATCTTTTACATTTATTCCTGATCTTTTAGACACTTTTCTGCTGCTTTTTACCATTAGCTGTTTTCATTTCACATACTTCTCACCATGAATAAGGTAACTTTTTTTTAATTGGATATTTCATTTGTTTACATTTCAAGTGTTATCCCCATTTTCCCCTCTGCAAACCCCCTATCCCATCCTTCCTTACCCTACTTCTATGAGGGTGCTCTCACACCCATCTACCCACTCCTGACTCTTCCTCTGGGGCATCAAACCTTCACAGGACCAAGGGCCTCCGCTCCCATTGATGCCAGATAAGGTCCCTTCAGCTCCTTCAGTTCTTCCCCAAACTCCTCCTTTGGAGTGCCTGTGTTAAGTCTGATGGTTGGTTGAGAGCCTCCACATCTGTATTGGTCAGGATCTGACAGAGCCTCCATGTCTGTATTGGTCAGGATCTGACAGAACCATTCACGAAACATCTATATAAAGCTTCTGTCAACAAGTATTTCTTGGCATCAGCAACAGTGTCTAGGTTTGGTGTCTACATATGGGATTGATCTCCAGGTAGAGCAGTCTCTACCTGGTCTTTCCTTCAGTCTCTGGTCTACTCTTTGTTCCTTTATTTCCTTTTAAACAGGAGCAATTCCAGATTAAAATTTGGAGATGGGTGGGTGGCTCCATCCCTCAACTTGCAGGTTATGCCTAACCTCTGGATATGGTCTCTCCACAGGTTCTCCCTCCCCTTTGTGGGGTGTTTCAGATAATGTCATCTCACGGGGTCCTGGGAGCTTCTTGCTTTCCTGGCATCTGAGACTTTGTGGTTGCTACCCTCAGTTCCCCATTCCCCATTGCTACACACCTCTGTTCAATTTCCTGACCCTCTGTACATCTCTTCCATCTCCTCCATTTTATGATTCTGCCCTTCTTTTTCCCTTCCCCCTTCTCTTTCTCCAAAGACCCTGCCACCCTCTACTTCCCAAGATTATATTGTTCCCCCTTCTAAGTAGGACTGAAGCATCCACTCTTTGGTCTTCCTTCCTCTTGAGCTTCATGTGGTTCATGAGTTGTATTGTGAATACTCCACAGTCTTTGCCTAAATCCACTTATCAGTGAGTACATACCATGCATGTTCTTTTATGACTGAGTTACCTCACTCAAGATCATATTTCCTACATCCATTCATTTGCCTGTGAATTTTGTGAAGTCATTGTTGACTAAGGCAACTTTTAAATGAAAGTGTTCAATTTGATTATTGTTTTAGAGAGAGTCCATGATGTGAACAAATAGCTGAGAGCTCACATCTTGATCGCAACAAGACAGAGAAAGAGACAGGGAACTTTGCTGGTTTTTTGAATCTGGAAGTTTATCCCTCAGTGACATATCTTCCCAACAGAGCCATATCTCTTAGTCTTTCCAAGTGAGTTCTACAAACTGAGGATGAAGTACTCACAGTCCCTTCTGAGACTCTGGGCAATATCTTCATTGGAACTCCCTATAAATGAAAAAGAAAATTACATATACTCAATAGCACAGAATATACATTACCACTCCAAAAAAGAAAGGAAGGAAGGAAGGAAGGAAGGAAGGAAGGAAGGAAGGAAGAAAGAAAGAAAGAAAGAAAGAAAGAAAGAAAGAAAGAAAGAAAGAAAGAAAGAAAGAAAGAAAGAAAGAAAGAAAGAAAGAAAGAGCACATGCTGGGAAAAGAATGACATGCAACAGAGAAAACTCCCAAGAGACTTTATACGTCCACTCTTCAGTCTTAGCTGTCAGGGACATGCTTCTCTCTTGGGCTGGTTCTAGTTCCTCTATGTTACTCTTTGCCAGATGTCTCATGACTCTGGAATTCCCAACAATTTAGTCTCTAATATAATTCAGGTTTCACTTCCCCAGATTCACTTAAGAACCAATAAAGACCTTGTAGGGACTTCCCTGTCACACACCAGGCCTCCACACTACCTTTTATCTGTGGAGAAAGCCTCTACAATTCTTTTTAATCTTGTATCCTTCATTATCCTCTTGTATCCTCTAAAGTTATTCATTACCCAGTAGGTGCACTTTCTCATTCAGCTGAATGCTAAAGTTTAAGCCTAGATGCCTACTTTTATAAGAGCTTTAATTTGTTACATTCAGTAACAGAAATTTCCCTAGGACTTTTCTTTCCACTTGTCTGAGACTTAGGGGGAGTGAGATCCTTACCTGAAAACAGCCCTCCTTTTAGTCTAATGCATATCAAGCCTTGACTTGATCTTATCTCTTTAGGCACAAAGCTTGGCTCCAATATTAAACTTCCTGGTGGAGAATAAATGGAAATATGCAGCAGCAGGGCAGTGGGCGTTGGTGGGGACCTCCAGAAAATCCCAGAGACCTGGGATATGAGAGACTCCCAGGACTCAAGCGGGATGACCTTAGCTGAAATGCCCAACAGTGTGAAGATGGAACATGAAGAGACCACCTCTAATAGATAGACATGGGCCCGTTAAGACATGAGAACACCCACCCATCTTCAAAATTTATGATCAAGAATTGTTCCTGTCTAAAGGAAAATGCAGGTCAGAAATGGAGCAGAGACTGAAGGAAAGACCATCCAGTAACTAGCCCTACATGGGATCCATCCCATGAGTGTGCACCAAACTCTGACACTATTACTGATGCCCTGTTGTACTTACATACAGGAGAAATATTGAAGAATCTGAAGGGGATTGCAATTCCATAGGAGAAACAACAGTATCGACTAACCCAGACTCCTCAGAGCTCCCAGAGACTAAGCCACCAACCAAAGAGCATACATGGACTGGTCCGTGGCCAAACATGTGTAATAGAGGACTGTCTTGTCTGGCCTCAGTGGGAGAGGATGTGCCTAATCCTGTAGAAGCTTGGTGCCTCGGGGAAGACATATGGTGCTGGGGTGAGGTGGGGTTGGGTGGGTGGGTGGGTATGGGAGCACCCTCTCAGAAGCAAAGGGAGGAGGTTGAGGAACTTGGAGAGGAGGGACAGGGAAGGGGTTAACATTTGGAATGTAAGTAAATAAACTAAATTATTTAAATAAAGTAAATTATTTTATTATATATATACATATACATATATGTATATGTATATAATTTCCTGGTGTGTTTTCTTTGTAAACCACACTCCTTTAAAAAAAATTTCTTTTGTTCTGCTTTCTCTTTTTTTAATCATAGAACTGGATAAAAGTGATTGCTGATAATCACATTACAGAATCAATATTAGACTATCATCTTGAAATCTCCACTAGAGAAATCAGTGCATTAATTTTCAACTTAGCCTCAGGAATATTGTGTGAACAAGGATAGAAAATGGGCACATTTTTTCCCTGAATATCACAGGAATTATCATTAACTCAGTTGGTAATATTGACCCCTTCTCATACATGCTGCTAGGTCTCTATGGTTTGTATCATAAGTCTCAGCTCTGTCATCCAAGATTCTCCTAAAATAGCCCATTAAGCTATGTTTAAAGAGTTAACTGCATTCCTAGTACAAAGTCGCAAAGTCTTCCACATTCCTCCAAAGAAACACATAATCAGGGCTGTCAGAACAATAGCCTTGTCACTGATTCCAACTTCTGTCTTAATTATTTTTCTACTGATTTGATAAAACACCTGACCAAGGCAACTTCTAGAAGAAAGTGTTTAATTGGGTCACAACTTCAGAGAGGAAGAATTATAATGATAGAGCAAAGGAATAGGTAAGAGCTCACATCTTGTTCTATAATGACAAGACATACCTCCTCCAAAGATCACACCTCCTAAACTATCCCAAATAGATCCATTAGCTGTAGATCAGGTATTAAAATATAAACCTAAGGGATCCATTATCATTCAAACCACCACATCTGTCTTGCATTCTTCTACCATGTTGGTAAGCAGAATTGTTTTCTTGATTTGATTTTCTAATTGCTCATTGCTAGACAAGACCATGCATTTTTAGAACGGTATGACTGGTATCTTCTAGAATACCACACCTACAGAAAAGACATTTTCCAACACTTGCTTTATGTTGCATGATTATGTTAAACTTGAAAATAATTGTGTATTCTTCGATTTCTGGTTTATAGAAAAATAACTCCTTATTTTTAAACTATAGCTATACTTTCAGTATGATATACAGCTACTAGAATAGTTTTCCACATTCTTCATTCAAGTCTTAAATATCAGTTGACCATTCTAGCTCCTATGAAAACATCAGTAAGGTAGGCAAATGTCCATGTTTTCTTGCTGCTTAGTTTTGTCATGGTTAGAATTGATTCAAAATTTGAAGGAGGAAAAATAATTAGGAAAGATCTGTAATCTTAGAGCAAAATAGGTATTATAGTCTATTTTGAGTACATTGTAGCAGGGCAAAAAAGAAAGACCCTCTTCCTCAACAAGGAGGAAGTCAAGAATTCATTTCCTAAAACAGTCTTCTGACACCATTTGTGTTTGCCTTACTCACACATATGTGGACAAATAGATAAATTAACTCATAAAATATGTTTTGTCATGTAAAGCAGATGGTCTCTGGCTGCAATAATTTACATATTCCTTTTTTTTTACTTTCTATTGATTCTTTATGAGTTTCACATCATACATCTAGTAATGTTCATCTCTCCATTCTCTTATATCTGTCCTTAGCCATTGCAACCTCTCCCCACATAAAATGCACACACATACACACAGAGAAAAAACAAGGAAACAAGAACAACACAAACAAAGCATAGGAAACATCTTCTCTCATTGTAGAAGCTGTAGTATATCCTAATATGTCCTACAATATGCCCCTCTGTCCACACATCTTCATTTGCAACTGTTCATCGCAATGAGTCATTTGGTTCAAGATCTGTGGCTTCTGAGACACCATCAATATTGGATACTCATCGGGATGCTAGGGGAGCTCGCTCAGCTGCTGCCAGTGGCTAGAGGGAGAGAGTGAGAGCATTCATCCCTGCATACCCATACAACTTTAAGTCAGACCAGTAGCCAATGGCAAGGTGTGTTCTCCTGTGCTCTTGCCCTCAGGGCAAGCTCACCTGTGTACTTCACCAGAACCAGTTCTACTCTGCTGCCCAGATGAGGTGCCAACCTCCCTCCTGAGAGCTGCAGCCAATAAGGATGCCTGGTGAGGCCAGTTTACCTGCTTTCAAGGCTTCAGGGCCAGTTCTCTCAACTGCTTTAGGCAGTGAAGGGTGGGGGTAGGGCATCCCCCTCTCCTGCTTTTGCCTTTACCATCTTAAGGCAGGTGAGAGGCAGAGTCTCATTCTGTCCTTGGGGCTGGCTCATGTTCTGTTCTTGTGGCTGGATCCAGGACATACCTGGTCTATTGTTCTGTCTGGCAAGATGCAAGACTTGCTCTACCAAGTACTGCTATTAGAGATGGGGCCAGCTCTCCAGAGTACTGCATCCAGTGATAGGTGGATCCAGTGAGGCAGAGCCTCTGGATATCCACATGGTCCCCAGTGGCTGCCTGACTAGGGACATCACCATATTCTCTAGTGGTAATATGGGCCACAGACATGAACAATGACCCTTGCTGCTGCATATCCACAGAGTCAGACAAAGCCTTCAGAGTCAGCTAAAGAAGAGCACACACCAAATAAAATAAGTACAGTGGTTAAAAAAAAAGTTAAAAAGAGAATACAGACCAAGTCACTCAGCTTCAGACATTTCTCAGGAAAGTCACTCAACTGGAATAAGCAGTTCGAATAAATTACTTCATTTCCTGTTTCACAAAGTCCAAGTAGAAAGGCATTTTAAGCACGTGTGCTTATTGATGAAGTAGCCCAGGCCTAGATACGGGAATACATAAATCAGACAAAGTCTGGAAAGTTACAGAGCTAGGACTTTCCACCTGTGTTTGCCTAAGTGAATACAATACCATATTTCAGATATACAGAGTACAAAGAACTCTAGCAGTTAAAATTTAAAAGGAGCAAACATAGTCTTGACCAGCCTTACCAATCATATCAGTAGCAGGAGCTGAGAGATGAGGTCCAGAATCAGACTTCTTTTGACATTCCTCCAGAGTTTGCACCAAATCCCAAGCCTGCAAAAAGGCTCAGTTCAGATTGGAAGCTAGTGACCACTTGAAAACAAACATATTAGAAAGCTGAGCAGGTTTGCAGATCAACATAAATGAAACCAAAGAAGCCCTCAAGAAATAAAGTAGCCAATAGTGTCCCAGGGCATGGAGATTGCGCTGAGACTTCATTCCTCAGAAAGGCTTTCAATAAGACAGTTGAAAAACTCTATTCCCTCGGTACAGACATTATTGACTTTTCTTTAATCAATTTCATTGAAAAATATACACAAAGCTAGATCTAGCTAGAGGGTACAACTTGATGAATTTGACTCTTGAATACCCTCCTGTACCTCTACAAGTAATATATGGAATAGTTCTAAACATCCCAAATATTTCTCTTGCAATGAAAGAAGTCTTGTAATTGACTTTATTGCTCATTTTTAGTTTTATTCTTAGTCTGAATATATTCCAATGTATCCATTTTTTATATTTATTGTATACTGTGTCCTCTTTCACAAACCTCTCTGTGCTTAGCAGTGATAAAGAAGACTTCACATGATGTCTAGAAGGACAAGTGCTTTTGTAGCTGAAATCCATAGGAATCTTAGAATCTAGCTATTCATCAGTGATAAAATTAGAAAAAAATTAAGTTCTGTTCAGCTCTGTGATGTCTAAAATCTCACAGCATTAATGTGCCCTACATTGGGAACAAGTGTGAAGTTTCTTAAGAAATTAAGCATTCCCTTAATATGTATCCTGTCTTCTCACAGGTATTTACTCATGGCTGTGTTAATATTAACAAACACAAATTAGAATCACCTGAGTAGTCAGCCCTACCAGACAAATTGTCTTAATTGACTTAATTATATGGGTAGGCATACCTTAGGAACGGGCAGTACCTTCCAGTAGCAGCTCAGATAAACAGGTCTACAGCAGGAGATTAGGTGCCTTTTGCTCACTTGGCTTCCATCTCTCCGCTCAGTCCATTTATCCTGTGGCTGCTGCTGGTGGTGATTACTTTACTGCTGTCAGAACTAGCATTTCCAGGCTTCCATCATTGAGCGAGGGCCAATGTCTCTCTAAGAAACCTCCAGGCTTTTGGCACCAGATTGGATCTGCTGAGGCCCTCATTCTCATGAATTAAATAATGACCGGCTCTTGGCCTCTCAAGTGAGAGGTGTTCACTGTAGGCCCACTCTGACTGCTGATGCACCCAGCCTCAAGAACAGAGAAACCATAGTATTCTCAGACTCTCAGGGATAATTCAGCTTTTGTTACTATTTTAAAATATGACACTTCAATAATTTATTTTAAAGTATAATAAAATATATGATATAGCTATAATACATAGCACATTATATATTTACATATATATTCATTATATCAGTTCTGTTCCTCTAGAGAATCCTGACTAAGATTTCCTTAGATGAAATAAATTTTATGTCTTGAGGAGAATTATACGTAAATAATTTTCAGTTTTTGTTTTTAGTAAAAGCCAACAAATATCCATAGGTCTTAAATTGATAAATGAATTATATGTAACCACAGACTGAAGTAATGCACAGAAATAAAAAGCAACATTGTCTCTATTAGATGAATCTTAATAAAATTGTGCAAAATATTAGCCTGGTATAAAATGAGCCTGCTGTATGATTCCATGTGTCATTGCCTTGCCTTACTTTTCCTTTACTTTCTTTTTTCACTTCTTCTTTTTTTAATGCAGATAATAGTGAAATAAAGTAGTTTAAGAATTATCTAAGAAATTTCTTGAAGATGAGACAGAGGCATGGTAAAAGAGTTGGATGAGTACGCTAGATTATTAGAATGGTGAAATGTTCATTACCTTAAATATCATAATCATTTTATAAATATATACATATGTTACAACTGAATTAAGAATACATACTTAAAATACATGTGTCTGACTATAATGGCACACTCCTACAATCCCAGAACATATAAAATTGAAGGAGAAGCAACAGGAGGACAACAGCCTGGCCAATGAGGCAAAACCCTGTCAAAACAAAACAAAACACACTGAACCTGAGGGATGTGAAGAGCAATGCTGGAACACAGGAATATTAGAGAAATATCCAAATTGTGGTACTGCTGCTTGTGTCCTCCATGCCAGAGACACACAGAAGAACACGGAGGCCTCAGAGTCCAGCAGCTTTCAGCTCCTCTTACCACATAGGACGTACTATAGCCAGAGGAACCTGAGGACTTTAAACAGAAAACGTCTGTACAAGCAATCACTTCTTAAAGCTTCTTTTATTCCACATTTTCTATTATTAAACATGTACTCTTTTGTATGTGCTTTATGAGTGCCTTGTTGTCTATTGCTCAGTTAGGATTTAGAACTCCTATCTGTTTTATAACTTGGTCTACTGCAAGGCAATTCATACTATATCATATATCCATATTTCTTTCTTTTTTTTTTTTTTTGCTTATTTCTGCTAAGTCTCTTCCTCTTGTTCTGATCTTCCTCTTCTCTTTTTACATCTTCATTATAATATTTCATAGCTTTGGGGATTTCTAAAATTAGAAAATTTGAACACCATCCCAAATTTTCCCTCTCAGCTACTTTATGTGTATAATTTTTTTCTTTTAAGAGTCAATTTTGTTGGTATTCCAATACTTACCTCTTAATTTTAACCTGTTTAATTACAATCTCACTATGCTGCATACTATCCCTGGATGTTTATCCTTCAGTAGTTATTGAAATCAGAGGGGGGGTCTCAATTTACTTGTCTTGTATACCAATTAGATAGTGATAATATCCAGAGGCCATGGTTGTTTTCATAGTTAATATTCTACTCATGAAATCATATAATTTTTGTAGCAGGTAATCTAAGACCTTGGTTAGAGTAAATATTTTCTAAACTTTGCACTTCAGTTGTACTATATCAATGTTCTATTTAAATATTTACAAAACTTAACTAAAAAAGTGTAGGTGATACATAATAAAAATGGCAACAAAACTAAACCAAATTAAAAATTTTAATGTACTTATTTTAAAAAGGATAAAAGCAAGGAAGCACAACTCCAGAAATTACTAATCCTAATGATAGATTAAAACCCCAAATGTAGAACTAAAAGGATGATTATAAATATATTCAAAGACATCAATGAGAAAATAAATTTCTTTCAAGAATACAAGCAGATGAATGAAATGCAAAAGAGGATAAAAGATACAAAAGAGCAGTTCAACAAGGAGAAATACTGAAAGATCCATCTGAAGGGCTAGAACTAAAAACCTAAGTTAAAAAGATCCATGGAAAATGTCATTAGCATAATAGATACAGAGACAGCAACAAATGTGGGCTTAATGAGATGATCCATGTACTGGGAAAACCAAATAAGGGTAAAGCAATAAGAAAACAAGAAGTTACTAGTGGGAACTGAGATAAAAAGTTGATAATCAGCAAAGGAGACTTCTTTCTAAAGTCAATAAAAGTATTTCCAAAAGAATCATATGAGAAATTAACCAGAGTTAGGAAAGAAATATTCCAAATACAGGAAACTTTTGCCAAGCAGACAAGACCAAAAAGGAATCTCCTTCATCATATTTTAATTAAAACACTAAATTTTTAAAAGAAATGAAGTAGATTGAAAGTAGCAAGAGAGAAACACCATGTCACATATGAATACAGGCTCATTACAATAACAGTAGACCATTTAACTAAAATGTTAAAGGTCAGAATGTTTTATAACAACATATTTCAAACTCTAAAAGATAACTGTCAACCCATACTATTCTACCCAGCAGGATACCTATCATAATTGGAGGAAATACCATAATAAATAAAGTAACTTATGATTTCTAAACTAGTTCTAAAAAAGATACCTGAAGTAATCTGAATTGAAGGCAAAACAAAGCCATATGTGATGACACAGGAAAGAAGAATAATGCTAAAATAATAATAAAGCAACAAGGGAAAATGTAATGCCAAAAATGATGAAAATTGAAACATACTTTCCTATAAAAACTTGAAATATTATTGTTCTCAACTCCCCTCTCAAAATGAACATACTAGTCCACAAAATACAAATGCTATCATAAGGTAAAAGGATGGATGAAAAAATGGTATTTGAAACAATGGACCTAGAAAACAAGCAAGTGTCGCTATTCATCCAATAAAATAAAACCATTAGATGTACCATTTAGGGTAACAATTAGTCAAGAGCCTATTATAATTCTAAACACATACAACTTGCCCCCTAACAGACCACCTAATATCATTAAATAGATATCATTAAATGTAAAATCATAGGTCAGGGTTTCTCTTCATAGTGATACAACACTAATACTGAAGTTGGTACCAGAGCCTGGGCTACTGCTGTGATGCTGTTGTTTGGAAAAATATAGAGCATCTGACCATGCATTTGTTTGAAAGAATATAGAATGCATTGTAATTTTGAACTAGAGAATCAACTAGGCATTTCAAATAGAACTTAAAGGGCCATCCTAGTAGGTGCATGGAAGATAATGGTGCTTAAGATGATTTGAACTGTGTGGGCCCAGCTCAAGAAGTTTTAGAGAGAAAAGTATTTCTATGTGACATGGAGATTATCCTTGTGATATTTTGGGGGGAAATGTGGGTTCTTTGCCTGAAAATTCTGTTTGAGGCTAAACTGAATATTTCTGGTCCAATGGTGTTGCCAGAGGAGATATCAACACAGCCTGTTACTGCCTGTGTCCTTGAGTTACTAGTTAGCATTATTATGCTGATCTATAATGAATAGGAGAAAGCAGAGAAACAAAAAATGCAAAATGTATAGGTTATTGAAAAAAAAGAGGCATGAAATGTAATGGAACTAAGTTCTGTGCTCAGGGAGATACAAAATTTAAATAGATATCAGATGGTAAGGGGGAAAAAGAAAATGGTGACCTCAGGGCAAGACTCCATGCAGCTAAACTTTCAAGTTGTGAAAAGGAATTAAAGAAAAGCTGAGAGCCAGGCTTTGGGGCACATGCCTTTCATCTTAGCTCTTTGGATGCAGAGGCAGGCAGATCTCTGAATTCAAGGCTAGACTTTTTTACAGAATGAGTTTCAAGAGGACCAAATTTAGACAATATAAGAAAAAACAAAAACCCATACATCAAAAACAGAAATCTGTTGAAAATGTGTTTGAATGAGGGGCTGTGTTCTAGGGTCAGCAAGTAGCATAACTTGGTAAATTTAGTCATGTGGTTTTGACTTTACACTCAAGGATACAGGAAACCGGTTGTATAATCTTCCACATCTTTGGAAAGCTGTTGAGGCTAGGTGTGTTTCTGGACTGTCCCTGCATGGAGGCCCAGAAAGGCCTTCATGTGAAGCCATACAAGTAAACCTTAGATTGCCTTGGAAACCCCAAGATGTTAGAGATGTTTGAGTTTGGGGAAACCTACCAAGGAGAGCTGCTAAGTGGGAGTGGAAACAGACTGATAGGGAGAAGTGTGCTGTATCAACAAAGCTTTAAAAAGTTAGAAATCTTTTGTGATAGGGTTACCTTACTCAGGATGATATTTTCTAGGTCCATACATATGCCTAAGAATTTCATGAATTCATCATTTTTAATTGCTGAGTAGTACTCCATTGTGTAAATGTACATTTTCTGTATCCAGTCCTCTGCTGAAGGACATCTGGGTTCTTTTCAGCTTTTGGCTATTATAAAGTTTCTATTACACAAACATGGTATGCACTCACAGCGAAGTGAATATTAGTCCAAAAGCTCTGAATACCCGAAATACAACTCACAGACCACATGAAACTCAAGAAGAAGTAAGACCAAAGTGTGGATGCTTTTGTCCTTCTTAGAAAGTGTGGGAGGTGAGCTGTGCACAAAAGCCTGGTCCCTTGGGGAGCTCAGGCCTTGAACACCAGAGACCCAGTAGGTGACTTCTGCCTTACAGCCTCCCACAGCCCTCCTCCCATAGAAAGGGTGTGTGGCTAACAGTCACATAGCAGCAGTACCAAGCCTTCCCACATGCAAATAAGGTTTCCCCAAGCTCTCAGCCCAAGCCAATGAGAAATACCCACTGGCAAACCCTAAACCATCCCTAAACTAAATCCTATCCAGAATCCTATAGAAGACATTAAAGGTGTGCAAGAAGTACTCCATCATCTGAGAGCTCCTGTCATAAGACCTATAACACTTGGGAAGAGGTCTGCTCTCCTGAAACACCACCCGCAGCTCCACTGCACTCCTCCCTGGCTAGTTGATCTTTAATAGGCCAGCCCAACCTGACTTAATGCAGGGTGGCTTGGAGTAACCAAGAAAGTGGAACAGAGGAGACAGAGGTTGAACCAGCTGTAGCAGCAAAAGCAACTTCCCCTCCCTGCTCATACTGTCTTCCCTCTGCCAGAACTCTGGAGCCTAGCTGGGTCAGAGATTTCTGTGGAAAGCTTCCAGTACACAGGCCCACAAAAAAAGGAAAACAAAATACTTATGGGAGTAAATATGGAGACAGAGTGCAGAGCAGAGTCAGAAGGAAAGGTCATCCAGAGACTGCCCCACCTGGGGATTCATCCCAGATACTGTCACCAAACTCTGACACTATTGTGGATGCTAAGAAAGACTTGCTGAAAGGAACCTGATATAGCTGTCTCCTAAGAGGACCTGCCAGAGCCTTACAAACACAGAGTTGGAGGTTCACAGCCAACCATTGCAATGAGTGCAAGGTCCCCAATGGAGGAATTAGAGAAAGAACTAAAGGAGCTGAAGGGGTTTGCAACCCCATAAGAAGAACAACAATTTCAACCAACCAGACCCCCAGAGCTCCCAGGGACTAAGCTACCAACCAAGGAGAACACATGGCTCCTGCTGCATATGTAGCCGAGAGGTCCTTGGTATTATGGAGGTTCAATAGATGTCCCAGTGTAGGGGAATCAAGGGCAGGAAAGTGGAAATGGGTGGGTGGGTTGGTGGAGGAATTCCCTCATAAAAGCAGTGGGAGTGGGGAAGGGCTACGGGTTTTCTGGGAGAGGGGGAAACCAGGTAAGGGGATAACACTTGAAAAGTAAATAAATTAAAATAAAGAAACAAACAAATACATAATTTTTATGTAACTATACTGCATTTTTCTTTTCTTTTTTATTAGATATATTCTTTATTTACATTTCAAATTATTTCCCCTTTCCTGGTTTCTCACCCCCTGAAAGTCCCATAAGCCATCTCTCCTCCCCCTGTTCCCCAATCAACCTCCTTCTGTGTCCATGTCCTGGTATTCACCTACACTGCTGCATCAAGGCTTTCCAGGACCAGGGGTTTCTCCTCCCTTTGATGTCCAAAAAGGCCATCCTCTGCTGCCTATGCATCTGAAGCCATGGGTACTACCTGGTTGATGTTTTTGTCTCTGGGATTTCTGGGAGTACTGGGAGGCTCATATCATTGTTCCTCCACTGGTGCTGCAAACCCCCTCAGCCCTGTGGGTCTGTTCTCTAGCCCCCAACTGGGGACCCTGTGCTCAGTTAAATGGCAGGCTGAGAGTAGCCTCCTCTGTATTTGTCATGCACTAGTAGAGCCTCCCAGGTGACAGCTATATCCGGCTCCAGTCAGCAAGTACTTGTGGGCATTGACAATAGTGTCTGAGTTTTGTTACTGGGATAGATCACTAGGTGGGGTAGTCTCCAGATGAGGTCTTTCCCTCAGTCTCTGCTACACACATTGTCTCTGGATCTCCTTCTATGAGTATTTTGTTCCCCCTTCTAAGAAAGACCAGGGTATCCATACTTTGTTATTCCTTTTTCTTCGGCATCATTGATATGTGAATTGTGTCTTCTGTATTCTGAGTTTCTTGGCTAGTATCCACTTATCAGTGAATGCATACCATGTGAGTTCTTTTGTGATTGGGTTGCCTCACTTAGAATGATATATTCCAGTTCTACCCATTTGCCTAAGAATTTCATTAATTCATTGTTTTTAATAGCTGAGTAGTATTCCATCATGTAAATATACCACATTTTCTCTATCCATTCCTCTGTTGAGGGACATTTGGATTCTTTCCAGCTTCTGGCTATTATAAATAGGGCTGCTATGAACATAGTGGAGCATGTGTCTTTATTACACACAGGAGAATCCTCTGGGTATATGCCCAGGAGTGGTATAACAGGGTCCTTCTGTAGTATTATGTCCAGTTTTCTGAGGAACCACCAGACTGATTTCCAGAGTGGATGTACCAGCTGGCAATCCCACCAGCAGTGGAGGAGTGTTCCTCTTTCACCACATCCTTGCCAGTGCCTGCTGTCTCCTGAGTTTTTGATATTAGACATTGTGTCTGCTGTGAGGTGAAATCTCAGGCTTGTTTTGATTTGCATTTTCCTGATGAGTAGAAAAAAGATAGCCTTTTCAACAAATGGTGCTGGTTCAACTGGAGGTCAGCATGCAGAAGAATGCGAATTGATCCATTCTTGTCTCCTTGTACTAAGCTCAAATCTAAATGGATCAAGGACCTCCACATAAAGCCAGACACTCTGAAGCTAATAGAAAAGAAACTGGGGAAGACCCTTGAGGACATCGGTACAGGGAGAAAGTTTCTGAACAGAACACCAATAGCGTATGCTCTAAGAGCAAGAATTGACAAATGGGACCTCATAAAATTACAAAGTTTCTGTAAGGCAAAGGACACCATCAAGAGGACAAATTGGCAACCAACAAATTGGGAAAAGATCTTCACCAATCCTACATCAGATAGAGGGCTAATATCCAATATATATAAAGAACTCAAGAAGTTAGACTCCAGAAAACCAAACAACCCTATTAAAAAATGGGGTACAGAGTTAAACAAAGAATTCTCACCTGAAGAACTTCGGATGGCGGAGAAGCATCTTAAAAAATGCTCAACTTCATTAGTCATTAGGGAAATGCAAATCAAAACAACACTGAGATTTCATCTTACAACAGTCAGAATGGCTAAGATTAAAAATTCAGGAGACAGCAGGTGTTGGAGAGGGTGTGGAGAAAGAAGAACACTCCTCCACTGCTGGTGGGGTTGCAAATTGGTACAACCACTCTGGAAAGCAATCTGGCGGTTCCTCCGAAAACTGGGCACCTCACTTCCAGAAGATCCTGCTATACCACTCCTGGGCATATACCCAGAGGATTCCCCACCATGTAATAAGGATACATGCTCTACTATGTTCATAGCAGCCCTATTTATAATTGCCAGATGCTGGAAAGAACCCAGGTATCCCTCAACAGAAGAGTGGATGCAAAAAATGTGGTATATCTACACAATGGAGTACTATTCAGCCATTAGAAACAATGAATTCATGAAATTCTTAGGCAAATGGATGGAGCTAGAGAACATCATACTAAGTGAGGTAACCCAGACTCAAAAGGTGAATCATGGTATGCACTCAGTAATAAGTGGATATTAACCTAGAAAACTGGAATACCCAAAACATAATCCACACATCAAATGAGATACAAAAAGAAAGGAGGAGTGGCCCCTGGTTCTGGAAAGACTCAGTGAAGCAGTATTCGACAAAACCAGAAAGGGGAAGTGGGAAGGGGTGGGTGGGCGGACAGGGGAAGAGAAGGGGGCTTACGGGACTTTCGGGGAGTGGGGGGCTAGAAAAGGGGAAATCATTTGAAATGTAAATAAATTATATCGAATAAAAAAAATTAAAAAAAAAGGATGTTGAACATTTCTTTAGGTGCTTCTCAGCCATGTGGTATTCTTCAGTTGGGAATTCTTTGTTTAGTTCTGCACCCCATTTTTATAGGGCTATTTGGCTATCTGGAGTCTAATTTCTTGGGTTTTTTTTGTATATAGTGGATATTAGCCCTCTGTCGGATGTAGGGTTGATAAGAATCTTTTCCCAATTGGTTGACTGTCGATTTCTCCGATTGACAGTGTCCTTTGCTTTACAGAAACTTTGTAATTTTATGAGGTCCCATTTGTCAATTCTTGATCTTAATGCATATGTATTCTTCATAAGATTTTTAAAGAACATATTTGGGACAACCAAAATAATCATACATTGTAACCTGCATAGAATACTATTTTGTGTGTATTTTCCTAAGATTATTATATTTTTTTTAATTCGGTATATTTTTTATTTACATTTCAAATGATTTCCCCTTTCCTAGCCCCCCACTCCCAAAAAGTCCCGTAAGCCCCCTTCTCTCCCCCTGTCCTCCCATCCACCCCTTCTTACTTCCCCGTTCTGGTTTTGCTGAATACTGCTTCATTGAGTCTTATTTTTAAATGTTCATTTTTATTTACAACCATTGAGTTTTATATAGGGAAGATAAAGATTAAGAATCAAACTTTTTATTGTTTTTTTTTTATGATTCTGTCCTTTACAGCTATGCGCTAATATTTCTAACAAATAAATAAAACTCCCTGCATTGGAAAAAAAAAGAAAAGAAAAGAAAAGAAAAAAAGAAAGAAAGAAAAAAAAAAAGAAAATTTCCCCTGTGCCCATGTGCTCAAGACTCTTCCCCAGTTTCTTTGCTATTAGTTTCAGTGTGTCTGGTTTTATGTGGAGGTCCTTAATCCACTTGGACTTGAGCTTAATACAAGGAGATAAGAATGGATCCATTTGAGTTGGAGAACATCATACTAAGTGAGGTAACCCAGACTCAAAAGGTGAATCATGGTATGCACTCACTAATAAGTGGTTATTAACCTAGAAAACTGGAATACCCAAAGCATAATCCATACATCAAATGAGATACAAGAAGAAAGGAGGAGTGGCCCCTTGTTCTGGAAAGACTCAGTGAAGCAGTATTCGGCAAAACCAGAACGGGGAAGTGGGAAGGGGTGGGTAGGAGGACAGGGGAAGAGAAGGGGGCTTACGGGACTTTCGGGGAGTGGGGGGCTAGAAAAGGGGAAATCATTTGAAATGTAAATAAATTATATCGAAAAAAACAGAAATAAATCATTTTATTTTATGTTTTCAAAAAAAAAAAAAAAGAAGAATGGATCCATTTGCATTCTTCTGCATGCTGACCTCCAGCTGAACCAGCACCATTTGTTGAAAAGGCTATCTTTTTTCCACTGGATGGTTTTAGCTCCTTTGTCAAAGATCAAGTGGTCATAAAACTGTGGGTTCATTTCTGGAAATGTAAATAAATTAAAATAAACAAACAAATAAATAAATAAATAAATAATTTTTAAAAAGGTAGAAATCTGACAAATAACTTTAACAGTAGTTATAGAAATACATAATTTTATATATGCCCACATTTCTTTCATCTTGTTTGGATCCAGTATTTCCTAATTATCTTTTCTTTCCTCCATTTTGAAATGTTAATGTACTTTCTGTGCCATTGTATGTTGGAAGTATGTAACATACAATGCCTTTCAATTTTAATTTTATAGGTTGTTACAATTAAGAGGTTGCCATGAATCTCAGAAGAGACTTTTGGATTTTAAACAATGTTGAAACAATTATAAGGTCTTTCAAAGTTTGACTGAATACATTATTTTTGTACTCTGATACTGCTAAAAGCTGATGGGAATGAGGGGATGGAATGTGGCAGTCTAAATAAGCATACCAAATCTCCCATAGCCTCATAGATTTGAATGTTTGGTTATTAGAGAATGGTACTGCTTGATAGGATTTAAGATGTGTGGTCTTGTTGGAGTGTGTTACTAGGAATAGCTTTGGGGTGTTAAATGCTCAAGGCAGGCCAAATTGAGTTTTAGACCTATCTGCTATCTCCCCAGCACCATGTCTGCCTGTGTGCATCATGTTTCCCTCATCATGAGGATAAGGACTAAATCTCTGAATTTAAGTATACTCAATCAAATGTTTTACTTTAAAAGAGCTGCCATTGCCATGATGTCTTTTCATTGAAATAGAGCATAAAGAAGCAGTATTCAGCAAAACCAGAACAGGGAAGTGGGAAGGGGTGGGTGGGAGGACAGGGGGAGAGAAGGGGGCTTACGGGACTTTCGTGGAGTGGGGGGGTGTAGGAAAGGGGAAATCATTTGAAATGTAAATAAAAAATATATCGAATAAAAAATGCTATGGGTTTCAATCACATGGAATATTTTCTAAAACACATTAAATTATGATTATGAAAATAAAAAAAAGATAACAATCCTCAGAAAATATAGGAAATGTTAGGGTTCTTTGCATCCTGGCTGATCACAAATGAACAGACATCAAACCAATAGCAAGGGAGAACCTAAAACATGTAGAAACTCATGAATACCAAACAACATACTATTGCATGACAAAAGTATCCTAGAAAAAAATCAAGAACAAGAATGTAAAATTTTCAGATTTAAGTTAACTGAAAATATGACATAGTAAACATGTGTGATACAATGAATCTAGTCTGAATAGAAAAATTTATACCTCTAGAAATCAGAGACATTGCAAATAAGCAATGATGCAGCTTAAATCTCAGGAAAAAGAACAAACCAAACTCCATTCTGTATGCAGAAAAGTAAATACTAATATCAGGACAGAAACTAATAAAATGAAAATGACAACAAAATTATAAACAATCAATGAAACATAGTTTTTGAAAACACAAACATTATTGGCAATCCCTTAGTCATCAAACTAAAGGATTACAAACAAATTAATAAAAATTCATGATGAAAGCAGAACAATTGCAAGAGAAACTAAAGAAAAATAAAACACTATTAGACATTATCTTAAAATATATACTCCAATAAGTTAGAAAATTTGAGAAAAATTATAAATTTCTAAATTCACATGATTTACAAAATTAAACCAAAATGAGACAAACAAATTTAACAGATCTATAACAAACAATACTACTGAAGCAGTAGCTAAAATCTCCCAACTATCAGGTCCAGGCTCAGATGTCTTTACTAGTAAGCTTTCCAGGATCTTAAAAGAAGACCTAATACTTGCTTCTCAAATGATGCTATAGAACAGAAACAGAATGGGAATTATTAATACTTTTTGTAAAGCTAGAATTACAGTGACTCCAAAAAGAGGCAAAAACTGAACAAAAATGGAATCAATTTCCATGATAAATTTAAGCACAAAATTTCTCTCTCAGGTAATTTTACACTGAATTGAGGAACACATTAAAAAGATCATTTAATATAATAAACTTGGTATTATTCTGGAGATACAGGGATGGTTAAGTATATATAAAATAATGTTATAAATTTTACAAATTGCCTCAAGAACAGAAAATACATGGTCATTATGATAGGATAAAAAATTTGTAAAAAAATTATTGAAGAAGTTGAAGTATAGAGAATGATTCTCAGTGTAATAAATACTATACATAACAAAACTAAAACAAACATTGTATTAAATAGGGAATTAATTTAAGAATTTCTACAAAGTCCATAAACAAGACAAAAATGTCCACTTTCTCTTTATTTAGTTCAAAGCTTTAGCTAGAACAATAAATCAAAAGAAACAAATAGAAGTGGTATAAACTGGAAAAATAAGAAGTCAAATTGTCTCTCTTTGCAGATGATATAATCTGTACATTTGAGCCTGTAAAGGCTCCATAAGAAAAAATTTGGATCTAATAAACACTTGCAGCCATATAACAGGACACAAGATTAACATAAAAATATTAGTCTTCCTACGTGTCAATGATCAGCAGGCTTAGAGAGAAATCAATAAAACAATTCCATTCATAATATCCAAACACGTACACAAAAAGAACAAATAATTTGATATAAATTTTCCCAGGAATGTGAAAGTCTTCCCCACAAAAAAATCAAAACACGGAGGAAAAAATTGAAGAAGACACTAGAAGATAAATAATCTCTGTTGCTCATTAAAACACTGCTGTGAAAATAAACATCCTCTATAACAATATACATATTCAATTGAATCACAATCAAAATTCCAGTGAGATTATTCAATTTAAAAAAAAACAACTCAAAAAAAAAAAAAAACCTCAAATCCATGAGGAAGCAAAGACTCTTGATAGTGAAGGTAATATTACGCAAAATATATATTTAATCTCAGGTTAAACTGCAATAACATAGTAATGAAAACAGTTTGGAGATGAAACAAAAATAGATACACAGCTCAATGCAATGAGACAGAGGATACTAGCAGGTCATGTGACTATGGCTACTTGGCCATCTGGATTTTGATGAAGACACCAAAATTGCATATTGGAGAAGAGACAAAAACAAACAAGCAAAACTGGTGCAGAAAAACTGGATATTAAGATGTAAAAAATAGAAACTAGATCATTATCTCTCACGCTGTATAAATATCAACTACAATGGATCAAGGACCTCAATATAAGACCCAAAGCTTTTAAGCTGTTAAAGAATAAATTAGAACACGGATATTGGTTATTAAAAGGTAAATCAGAGGCGGAAGCAGGGGAATGAGACAGAGTAGGGGGTTGATTAACCAAAACTAAGGTTGTATGGAAAAACTTTATGGAAACTCATTACTTTTCAATTATTAAAAATAGGTAACTGTTTAAAAAGAGTTTGAATAGCAGCAGTGTCTTGTATAGGTGGAAAATGATTCCTCCAGAAGGCATAGTTCTTAAATGAAAGTCTCAGTGTCAGGCATTGTGTTTTCTTTCTATAATTTATTAGTCAAAGAGGTCTCAGAGACCTAGCAAAACAACATAGACTTTGCTGTTTCTTTTAGCTGCTACCCATTATAACTAGATGGTAAGATACAACACACTTTTGTTTCAGGCATACAAAAATTTAGCTGGAACTGACAAGCAAGCTTCCTCCTGCTAACTAGCATCAATAGACTTACCCAAAATTGAACTTTGTATGTAACAGGACTGAATAGCCAGGAAAGATGTGCCTACTGGCATAATAGCAGCCTGGTTTTTATGGGTGTAACAATTGCTTTTTGATTGATTTGAGGCTTGCTCTACAGGAGGCCATTCATGCTTGCTACTACAAACCTGCTCAAAAGTCTCGGAGACATCACAGGCCCCAGTGTTGAAGCCATTGCTCTTATTTTGCTAATTGTATGTGATTTTCTTGCTAGATTGCCTTCTAGATGTTTTCATTAATGCCAGGAACAGAGTGGCTGCAAGCTTTCATTGGAAAATCTTTTTTTCTCTATCTCCTTTTTTTTAGAGTGAGTAGAGGTCAATTAAAAGGTCCATAATTGGGTAAATGTGGAAAGGATAACTTATTTTTGAATGATACATCTACATCCTTCTTTAAGACTCAGAAGACATTGTGGAAGAAGAAATGAAAAGAACTCAAAAGCCACAGGAAGAAGTGGAGTGTTGTCATATGCTTTCTTCAGAACATGTCATAGTTCATCTATATTTGCCGAATATATATATATATATATATATATATATATATATATACATATGTATATATATATACATATGTATATATATCATATACACACATATACAAATCACATGTGCATTTCCTAATATGTTACTTAACCTCCAATAAAACTTTTAATTTATTCATATTCCTATAGTAAAGCACTAATTAGTTCAGAAAATAAACTATTTTTATTGTGATAGTGTAAATGATCTATATATTGGTAAAAAAAAAAAAGATGTCATAAAATAAAAAGTCCATAAGCCCTACCCCATTTCCCATGAAGGTCACTAACAGGCAAAACAAATCTATTGCATAGTAAGTTACAGCAAAGGAATCCTTTGGGAGAACTTAGGAAGAATCCTACCAGGAGTCCCCTAGGGGATGGAAAAGCTCAACTTCTTGGATACTTACAGGCAAATTTGCTTTGTGAAAAATCATTGAGCTTTTGGTCATGTATTTTTCATAACTCTGCAGTCTTACACTGTAGTTGAATTTTACATTTTAACACAGGTTAGGCATGGTGGTGCATGCTTTTAATTCCAGTACTCAGGAGTCAGAGTAGGTGGATCTCTAAGTCTTAGGTCAGACTGTTAGAGTTAGTTCTCTCTATTCCAGGACTATAGAGGGAAATGCTGTCATGAAAGACCATAGCAATAACAAACAAACAAAAAGATTAAAAAACAATATAACACAAAAGAGGCAAAACAGAGTGTGCAATCTGTTAAAATAACTTCTATATATATGCGTAGAAGCCAGTTATTGTCTAGTCCTGAATTGTCATGGAAGAGACAGTGACATGTTTCCCACCCTTGGAATAGAACCAGCAGTGTGTGGGACTCCACAAATGTTTACAGTTGCTGGGTTGTGGACTTGTTTATACAATAATTTATGCAAATTCCTCTATTTTCTTCCTTCAGGAAATATTTTCCCAGCCAAGTTTAATCATAGAATGTTCTCCTTACCAAGGTTAATGTCTCCATGATAATAAGAAGTAGCATGAGTACCAGAGGCAAGGGTGTGTCTATGTTCCTCAGCAAAATTGTAGAATGCTGTGAATTTCAGGACAGCCCTTAAGGCTGTGGCAAAGAGCTCTGAAAACATGACTTCAGTAATATATAATTTCTCAACTATGCAAAATATAGGGATACAATATGAATTATATGTGGAGCTTCACAAGCCAAAAAGAACAGGGGCAGTTGTATTATAAGCCAACTTGTCAGAAAGATGCAAAGGCAGGCAGATACAAAGGCAGGCAGAATCCTGAGTTCAAGGTCACCCCAGGACAGAGTAAATGTAGGCTCAGGTAAGATGGGAGATGTGATCTCAGAGCCAGATCCCACCTAGCTAGCTTATTGTCTGTGGTTACACAGGCAGCTGATCTCTGAATTCATCTGCAATGTTAAGAAAAATGTGTTTGTTGTCTTCTCCTAGAGTCAAGGGAAAAAGGTTTTAAAAAATGCTGATTGGTGGAATAATCAAAAAGGAACCTGAGATGGGCCATTGAATTGATATGCAACTAAAAGACTGGGCATTGGTCTGTGAGACCTGAGCTGTCTGGTGATCTTCAGAAAGCTGTCTGGAGCAAAACACAGCTATCAGCTTGTACTTACAATTTGACTTTAAGTGGTTCTTTTGTTGATCCTAAACATCCTGTCCTCAGGATCCCCTCTCCAAACAAAGGCTGGTCATTGGCAAGTTATGAACATGAGGTATAAGTAATTTAAAAGGAGGTAAATGTTTAAAATAAAGAGCAAACTTTCAGGCTAATGTTTTAGGATGGAATAGTACTCCTTCAAAATCAGGGAGAAGCAAATGATGGGGAATCTAAATTTTTCATTTCAAATTCTTGTTCTATGCCCTACTATTTGAAGCTCCAAGAAAACTTTAATGATCATCAAATACAAAGTGAAAATAATAACTTTCTTCTCAAAGTAGTTGTGAGGATTAAATAGGAGTTAAGTGATTAAAGAAAGCAGGGAGCAAAATACCCACTTAGCTCTTAAAAGGAGGTTCAGTAACTATTTGATAATGTTAAAACAATTTGTAATTGGAAAAAAAACACTGTGAAGGATTATGAGACTTTTGCAACATTCTAGGTAATTAGTTCATTTTCCATTGCCTTAATAAAATACCTAATGCAGTCTTCTTTTAATATTGTATTAGTTCTTTGAGACTTTCATAATATATATTCTAATCATATTTACTCTACCCTCAATTTTTCCCAGGTCATTTCTATTTCCTGACCTACCCAACTTTGTTTTCTCATTTTTTTTTCCCCTTCATACCTATCAAGTACAATTTGTCCTGCCCATAGAGTATACTTAGATGCCTTCTACTGGATCATGGTTGACTTACTAAGAACAACCTTTCTTTCCTTCTTTCTTTCTTTCTTTCTTTCTTTCTTTCTTTCTTTCTTTCTTTCTTTCTTTCTTTCTTTCTTTCTTTCTTTCGCTCATTCGTTAGTTAGTTATATGAATATACTGTAGCTGTCTTCATCCATACTATAAGAGGGCATCAGATTCCACTATAGATGGTTGTAAGCCATCACATGGTTTCTGGGAATTGAACTTAGAATCTCTGGAGGAAGAATTAGTGCTCTTAACTGCTGATCCAACTCTTCAGCCCTGGAGAAGCACTTTTTAAAAAACAAAACAAAAGTGTTGCTTTCTTTCCCATCACTTATCAATTGCCAATAGTTCCTTGACACTTTGGAGCTTATCTGGCTTGAGCTTATATAGATCTTTCACATGCACTGATAGCACAGTGTGTTCATACATGTAGTAGTTATCATATATCTCAAAGACACATTCCTAGTAGACGTCTGCCTGTAGAAGCTTATTTATCTCCCTCTTTATGGAGAGTTCAGGGCACAGCATCAATAGAAGCTCAGTTCTCCTGAGAACTTCATGCTTCATAGTTGAAAAGAATTCAAACAGAAATGATATATAAGAAACCAAAGAGAAATGGGGGTTCAAAATTCCCTCCAAAGACAAACCCTTAATATACACTAAAGACCTACTAATGGACTCCATTCTTTTTACATTCTGTGGCTCCCTACATTGTCATATCCAATAACAAACTTCTAAAATATGAACTTTTGTGGAATAATAATCATCAAATTCTCATGTAAGTTTGACCCAAGCCAGAAAGTGCTACCGGAAGGAATAGAAACAGAAACAGACAGAGAAAGAGATAGAGATAGAGATAATAGAGAGAGAGAGAGAGAGAGACATAGACACACAGACACACAGACAGACAGATTTCTATCAGCTGTGGTCTGAAGTGACAAGAAGTGAGATCTCAGCATAACAGTGATTGTCACATATGACTAACTTTTCAAAAATATTTGAGGATAGTAGTTTAAGGACTATATTAAATTCTTTTAACTATGTGCTTTGAGTTGTACAAACTAAGCAAGTACTCTATTACTGGGTCATGTCTTCAGATCAATGGAAACCCCCTTTGAGCATTTCTGAGCATTCAATACCTTGAAGACAAGGCTCAATAGATTTTGGTAAATTTTTTCTCGAGGAACAAACACCAAAAATAGGAGAGAACAAGAGGTAAACTGAGCCTGATCAATCTATAATCCATTCCAAACTCTAACAGATAATGAGCTTGGCATGAGAAAGAACATTCTGGGAAAGGTCTATAGTATGATGTCTCATTTTTATGCACAATGTCCAAAATATAATACATTATTATTAGACAACCAAAAGTCCATGATCATGCAAATATCCTCCAGGCGAAGTAACAGCAGTAAACTAACAGACAATTCAGACAGAGGCATTTCAGATCAGCAGCTATGATTAGTGAAAGATTAATAATTTAAACCAACCTCAGGATCCTTCGCCAACAGCCACTGGATCAGAAGCAGGGACCCATACCCAAATGTTAAGCAGAGAGAGAGAGAGAGAGAGAGAGAGAGAGAGAGAGAGAGAGAGAGAGAGAGAGAGAGAGAGAACACAAATTGGAGATTGATCACCATTGGGTTCCACCCTTTGCAGTTTTGGAATCTCTGCCGAAAAAAGGTGGGGGGAAATTTGTAGGAGCTAGAGAGGTCAGAACACTAGAAGATGGCCTGCAGAATTAACTTATCAGGGCTTATAGAGTCTCCAGAAACTAAAGTGGCACATGGTTCTACACTTGGCTCTTTACATAAATGTTATGGTTTTTAACTTGATGTTTTTGTGGGATTCCTAAAAGATGGAGTGGGCCTACTTCTGAATCTTTTGCCTACTCTTGGAACCCTTTTCCTCCTACTCGCTTGCCTCTTCCAGATTTAATATATGGGTTTGTGCCTAGTCTTATTTTATCTTCTTAAGTGGTATTGGCATTACATCCCTCAGAAATTAAAGGAGGAGTATATCTGGGAGGGCCAGGCACACTAGGAAGAGTGAAGGAAGGGGAAACTGGGGTTGGGTTGTATTGAAAAAATGAAGAATGAAACCAAACTTAGATGGAATAAAATAAAAGGGAGAGAGCTATATCTGCTTAGGAAAGCAGCTTGTAGTGCAAGTAGGCTAATGAGAATGTTAACAAATGGTCTTTTCTTGACAGACTGTCCAACTATAATATCACCACTTGAGAATCTTTGATAGGAGGACTGCCTCAAGTTTAAGCTCATTCTTATCTACTCTGTGTATTCCACTTCAGCCCAAGCTATAGATTAAGACTCTGTGTCAATACAAACTAATAATTCAAAAATGAACAAACAAAATTTAATGAGAACCAAAAGAATTCTAGAACCTCTGAAAACAAGACAGCAATTATGTAGCATGTGAAATATCCAAGTATGCTATTCTATCCACATCCAGAATGAGCACGTAAAAGGTATATCCACAGGATAAATGATGCTCAAAATGTAGCTTCACAATCCCAAGAATGGACTTTTATGCCACATACAGCCAGGATCATGAAACAATTTTTATTTCAGCACTTATCTATGGACACATTTTACAAGTTCCTAGTCCAATATGGTAGGGTACAGTCACAATAACAACACTCCAGGAAAGAGGATCATGAAACTGAGGTCCACAGATCCAGTCTGAGCTTCACAGAGTTCAAGGCCAGTATGAGTTACCTGTCTCAAAACATTAAGGCCTGATATAGGCTGAGTGTTAGGATGCTTACTTAGAACTTACAAGAGCCTAGATAGCATCTCTGTGGCCCCAAAAGAAAGCTAACTTCTCTATAGCTACACAGAAAACGAAAAATCCATAATATAACTACCTGAGGGAAGGTGACATCATCAGAACAAAGAGGTTCTAATTTTCTCAAGGACAGAATTGACACACAGCCATTGTTTTGAAGTCCTTTCAACTTTATATGAAGAGGTAACTTGTCTGTACGCAAATGAAACTTTCAAATTTGACTGATCTTAACTCTGTCCTCTTCTAACTCAGGGATCCCTGAAAGTTTGATTGTGAACAAGTTTTTTTTTCTCTATTCAAGTGGTTAAATGTATTCAAATAAATTAAAGAAAAGATGAAGGAAGACCTTTGAAATGGGCATTTCAAATGAACTAAGTTGCTGATGGAGCCTATAAGTACCTATATATAATTGTTCATATTTCTTAGGGACTTAGCTTTTCATGAATTCATCTCAGTGTCATCTTTCATACATATTACAGTGTTGGTTCATTAAAATTCTTGCTGCAGTGCCGAACTTGGTCGGACTTGAAATGGGGCTGACAAACCTTATGTCAGCTGCACAGATAACCAGACCTTATGAAGGTGAAATTACTTTTCAGGAGCTGTACCACTCTCACTTGATTGATTCCATCTTAGAAGTCATATGACTTAATGTTTCCTGCTTGGGCTGCCTCTGTCAGGCAAACATGGCCTGATAACACATTGTCACGAGTGCTCCAGAGAGCTAACAGCAATCTAACATCTTTCTAGGGAGTGTGAAGTTCCATCTGAAATGTGCATATTTGATAAGCAGCTCATCTTCTCTCTGTCCTTTTCATTTTTCAGAAACTTAATCTTTTCTGAGCTAGTGAGTGCAGTGGGGAGATGAAGTGGGCAGACATACTGATGGTTGCTCCGAACAACAGTACATTGGACAGCATGGTTTCTGTAGCCTATATGTGTCTAAATGCAGGAGACAACCAGGCAAGGAATGATGTGGCAAATCTACCATAGTGTTTATAAGGGCAGTATTCCAAGGAATAGAGGGAAAAAGACAAAATATATAAGTTTTAGCACTGTTATTTGAGATTGTTGTCTTAGAGTCATCTTAACAATCTATTGATTACTATATGTCACATGCCCTGGCTAAAATACAAACCTCCTTCCTGTGAATCATGGGTTACTAACCTGTTGCAAACAAATATTCCCTACATTACACAAAGAAACACATGAACAAAATCAAATTAACTCCAAAAGGAAGTTACTTTTTATCAAAAAGTTAAACCCAAACTCAAAGTGATCTAACAAGCACAGGTAAGTAAGAACTTGACTTGGTTTTTCTTCTACTGTATGTAGTAACTGTTTTACCTACCTTATCGGTTGAGATTTTGTCCCACAGTATTTTGTGATTGTTTAGTTTTAAAAGAATTGGTACAAAGGAAATAAGGAGAGTGGGGAAAAGGTCACTGTTCCCAGTCATCAAGTCTGGAAATGCAGTGAATGCTTTGCATTAACAAAGTTTTACTAGGTGAAGAAATTAAAAGATTTGTATACAAGTTTACCAAGGTGGAAGATTTATGGAGTATTGACCCTTGGTGGGCTAGCTATCTTTGATAGGAGAAAAAAAATTGCAATTCACATAAACCAGAGTTTTAACTTTGGAAGTACACTAATACAGGTCAGTGGCAAATGACTTGGCTAGTATCTATTTTAAGGGCCTGTGTTAGATATCTAGCAGTACCAAAGGGGAGAAAGAGAGGCAGGACACAGAGCAAGGGAGGAATGAAGGAGAAGGAACTTAAAAGGGAAGAGGAAAAGGAAAGTTTAGGAATAGAGGTACTAGCAGAGGAAAATCAGAGTAGGAGAAGGAACTGACAGGGAAGGAAGAAAAGAGAAGGGAGCAAAGTTAATCCTACTGGCTGAGATTAAGACCAAATTTGAAGCAAGCTCTAAATATATATTGACTGGGAGAATGGATATCTAGCAAGACCCATCTCTGGGTTCTCAGAAAGTTTCAATGACTCATATTTTGCAGGGATTTGAAAATGCAATCCCCATAATTCACTGCCTTTCCCATTAAGTCCAATCAGGAGCAAGTAGACATCCTGATGTATTTCCTGCCTATGTACTTCCTGCCTATACCAAACCAGGAACAAGCATTCATTCTGACATATTTCCTACCCACATACCTCCCACCCTCATGATCAAGAACTGGTGGCAGAGGGGTCCAACAAACACAGGACCATCTGGAACTTATTTTTAACTGTAAAGAGAACTCTTAGCCTGTAAGGTATATTTTCCATGTTATAATCTCGTGGGAAAAGGAGAAGGAGGAAAAGAATGAGAAAAAGAGGAGAAGGGAAAGAGGCAGTGTTAGAATTCTGTCTAAGCTCCACCCCACAATTACCTGGCAACAGCCAGGTAGGCCTGGCATACTATAAAGATGAATGCTCTCCCCCTCCTCTCTCTCTCTTACCTTGCTCACTCTCAGCCTCTCCCTTGCCCCCTCTTGGGCTTTCCTTGCTTCCTCCTCTCTCCACATAGTCATGGCCAGCCTCTGCTTCTCTCTGCCTTTCTCTGACTCCACTCTCCCCCTTAACTCCCATCCCATGCCCTGAATAAACTATTCAATACTATGCTGGTGTGTGTGTCTGGTCCCTCAGGGGGAAGGAATGCTTGTGGAGGCACACCCCTCCCCTCCCCCCAACATCACCGCAGAACACATTCTCTTAACCTCTTTCTCTTTTTTGATCACAACAGGCAGAGAGGGGAAGAGGTAGAAAAAGTGAGGAGGAAAAGTGGAGGAGGAAATTTTATCATTGAAGGAATATATAAGCCACTCACCTTCATAGCCACATTTTAGAAATGAACAAACCTAAGCCCAAAGAAACTAAACAGTTCATTGAAAATCATCCAATTAGTGAGAGATAGAATACTGAGACTAACATTGCTTAATCCCTCAGCAATGAGACTCAGCTTAATCCCTCCATTGCTCCATTGTAGCACCTAGTCCATAAGTCTGGTTTCAATGGGAAGGGAAAGGCAAGGCCATGCTTCCATGTAATAAACAACTCCCCTTTCCCAGTCCAGGTTTCAATTCCACGCCCCCAGTAGTTCTTTTATTGAATTTTCACACATCACAGATTATGAGCTGAGACATTATATTGCTTTTCCCAAGGAAATTTAGTTTAAAACATGACAAAATATTGTTTCTTTCTGCTGGTGATGATTCCAAGAATAACAAAAGTGAAATGTTATGGTCAGAACCTAAAATGATACCAAAGGCACATATACTAGGCTTGGTCTTCACCACATTACTGGAAGGGGATGGAATCTTGGTCCAGTGAGGGAGCCTATGTTCAGATGTGGCTGGGCTGCTGAAGAAACAGTGGGCATAGCCCCATTTCTACCTTTATCCTCTGTCAGTGTGTGTTTTGTGTCATTATATAAAACCTTGTCACAAGCCCTAAATTGCAAATAATAATGGTAATCATCATAATAATAATCACTCATGAGTCTTTTGCTTTGTAAGTTGACAGTCTCAGGTACTGATTATGTAGCCACAGAATGCTGGCTAACATAAATGCATAGTGCAAAGTCACCAAGTGTTGTCGTCCTTGATTTGCTGATACTTTCTGCTGTTAAATGTTCTGTTTCTTGGAAGTCTCATCAAAGTGACACCGATGGCTGCTTGATCTTCGACAAAGGACCTGAAAACATCTAGTGGAAAAAAGATAGCCTTTTCAACAAATGGTGCTGGTTCAACTGGAGGTCAGCATGCAGAAGAATGCGAATTGATCCATTCTTATCTCCTTGTACTAAGCTCAGCTCCAAGTGAATCAAGGACCTCCACATAAAGGCAGACACACTGAAACTAATAGAAAAGAAACTGGGGAAGACCCTTGAGGACATCGGTACAGGGGGAAAGTTCCTGAGCAGAACACCAATAGCATACGCTCTAAGATCAAGAATTGACAAATGGGACCTCATAAAATTACAAAGTTTCTGTAAGGCAAAGGATACCACCAAAAGGACAAATCAGCAAGAAACAAATTGGAAAAATATCTTCACCAACCCTACATCTAACAGAGAGCTAATATCCAATATATACAAAGAACTCAAGAAGTTAGACCCCAGAAAACCAAATAACCCTATTAAAAAATGGGGTACAGAGCCAAACAAAGAATTTTCACCTGAAGAACTTCAGATGGCTGAGAAGCATCTTTAAAAATGTTCAACATCATTAGTCATTAGGGAAATGCAAGTCAAAACAACCCTGAGATTTCACCTCACACCAGTCAGAATGGCTAAGATTAAAAACTCAGGAGACAGCAGGTGTTGGAGAGGATGTGGAGAAAGAGGAACACTCCTCCACTTCTGGTGGGGTTGCAAATTGGTACAACCACACTGGAAATCAGTTTGGTGGTTCCTCAGAAAACTGGGCATGTCACTTATGGAGGACCCTGCTATACCACTCCTGGGCATATACTCAGAGGATTCCCTAGCATGCAATAAGGACACATGCTCCACTATGTTCATAACAGCCCTATTTATAATAGCCAGAAGCTGTAAAGAACCCAGATGTCCCTCAACAAAGGAATAGATACAAAAAAATGTGGTATATATAAACAATGGAGTACTATTCAACCATTAGAAACAATGAATTCATGAAATTCTTAGACAAATGTATGGAGCTGGAGAACATCATACTAAGTGAGGTAACCCAGTCTCAGAAGGTCAATCATGGTATGCACTCAATGATAAGTAGATACTGGCCTAGAAACTTGGATTACCCATGTCATAATCCACATATCAAATGATGTCCAAGAAGAATGGAGGAGTGGCCCCTGGTTCTGGAAAGTCTCAGTGCAGCAGTATAGGGCAATACCAGAACAGGGAAGTGGAAGGGGTGGATGGGGAAACAAGGGGCAGGAAGAGATCTTATGGGACTTTCAGGGAGTGGGGATCCAGGAAAGGAGAAGTCATTTGAAATGTAAATAAAAAATATATCGAATAAAAAATAACAAAAAAAGAAAGTCTAAGTAACACAACCAATAGCCTATTGAATTTTAAACAAAATGTTTCCATCTCTGCTTAGCTACCTTTTACATGTCAAAAAATTGTATAGTTATAATGAAAATGAGGTGACACATACATATATTGCACAATTATTCTATCAAGCTAATATTTGCTTTTCATGAAAAAACAAAGTTAAAGTATCTCTCAAGCAACTTCAAGGCTATATAGTACATATGTATTTAGAATATCCATGCTACAAGGTGGTACTAAAATTTATTCATAAAACTCATAGTCTTTGACAAATTTCTCACATTCCCTCTTGCCTTCTGCTCTTTGGTAACCATCTGGTACCCCACATATAAATAGAACCTTGCAATTGTGTTTCCTATGTTTGTGTTATTTCACTTCCTTTGCATTCATCTACATTGTTACAAATGACAGGATTATTTACTGTGTTGAGATTAAATAGTATTCCTTTACATGCCATGTTTTCTACACCCACATGTCTGTCAAAGAAAGCCTGGGCAAGGTCCCTACCTTTGCTTTTGTGAATAAGTTCTACAGTCAATATGATGTACCAGTATCTCTTTCATATTGTGATATCATGTTTGCTTGGAAAGAAGTTTTTCAGGTAATGAAATAGTTTTGTTGTAAAATTATTTTTATAAGTCTCTATGCTTTTCTACAGCAGTTGGACTAATTTACCTTCTATTAAAACCAGAAGTTCTTCCTCCCAATATAGTTACTGGTAACTATCATTCTGTCGATTTAAAATAGTTGCGCTAACACCATCTCATTGTGGCTTTCAATTGCAGCTCTCTGATTAGTGATTTTGAGCATTTTATTATGTCTTTTGTCCATTTTTTAAATTAATTTTCTTGTTATTGTGTTTATATTTCCTGCATATTTGAATATAACTTTTTATCAATAGGATAGCTTGCAAACATTTTATCCTATTTTTTATATTCTCTCTTTATTCTTTTGGAGGTTCCATCAGTGTGCTCTCAGAAGCTTTTAACTGAGCCAATCTCGTACATTCATTTCTATTGCTACTACCTGTGCATTTAGGCTTATATCCTAAACCAAGATCGACTAGATGAATTTCAATAAGAAATATTTTTCTTACATATTTTTCTGGTAGTTTAAGTTGAGACCTTACATTTGAGCCATTAATCTATTATATGATTATAATTTATATAGTGTGAGGTAGTTTCACACTTAGGCAGGAAAATATAAGACTTTTCAGCTAGGTTTATTTTATTATCTTTTATACAATTAAATTTTATTCTTGGCATGTTTCTCAAAGTTCAGATAGCATATTGATTTATTTCTTCACTTTCTATTCTGTTCATTGCCATCATCAATTAATCAATCTATAATCTCTCTCTTTTTCATATATATATACCAGTTTATATATATATATATGCATATATATGGCATATATGCATATATATGGCAAATATGCATATATAAAATGGCATATATATATCTATATATATATATGCCAAACTATGCTGCTTTGATTGCTCAAGCCTTAGTATATGACTTTTAGATCATTATTATAATGATTTAATGAGTTGTTAAAAGATTTAAGGAGAATTATGGAGCCAGTGAGTTGGCTCAGCAGATAAAAGAATTCCTGTATGAAATAGACAATCTGAGTTTGATCTCTGGAGCCCATATTAGAACCAAAAGACAACTTGCTCCCATGAGTTGTCATCTAACCTCCATACCATCAAGATAGCTTAGTCTTCTGGGCAAGGTGGTAGCTCCAAGGCTTCCATATGCAGTGATAAAACAACCATTATTTTTGAGCTCTGTTTCTATAACCTTTTCTGGTGACACACTGGCCTAAAGAAGTTAAATGATCACATCAGAATTCAAAAAGTAGTTTCTACCTATACTTAGGGGAGAAAAAAATCCATTGCATCCTACTGAAATATGATAAATTTGACATAGAGTATACAAAACAGTAAATAATGTTTGAAATTGATAAATTTATCAATTAGCTTTTGACATGTAACAAATAATTTGTATTAATAGGTATTTTGTTAACAGCATAGTAATATTAAATTAAAATAGATTGCAAAATGAGAATTAAGCAGTTACAGTATATGAATCTCAATAGATACTTGAGGACAATTAGAGGAAAAATGTCTTTTAACATTATTTGGATGGATGACTGCATAGGAATGACATTTCAATGGTATTTTACAGAGCTTCATGAGTTCTTTGTCTTAAACTATGTAGAATCCTAGAGATTATTTCATAAAGAGTCCAATAGCAATTCAATTGAAATATTTTATGAAATGTGCTGAGAAATATTTCTCAATAAATATATTTTACATGAGTTTAAATGTGCCTTCTGATGATTAATATGGATTGTCAACTAGTCAGCCTCTGGAAAACCCTAGGAAACAAACCTCCAGATAGAACTGTAAGGGATTATTTAAATTTGGCTATTTTACAAGCATGCCTGTGAAGGGTTATAAGGTTCACTGAGATGAAAAGACACTGGCAGAAGGAGGGCATTTTTTCTCTAGATTTTGGTCCTAGATTGCATCAAAGTGAAGAAGTTAGATACACAGAGATAGTTATCCCTCATTGCTTCCTCACTATGGACACCAGCTGCCTCAAGTTCCTGCCACCATGACTCACCTGTCATCATTAGCTCTGTCCTTGAACTGCCAAAATAAAGCTTTTTTTTTTGTAGTTGCTTTTGTCCTGGTATTTTATAACCACAAATAGAAAAGTAATAAGATATATCTTTAAATTATAAATTAATTGTTGTTTCTGGGGATTAATCAATGATTATATCTGTAAAATTATTAAAGCTGATTTGTTTCTGTCGTCTATTGAAAGACCACTAACTTTCAAATATTTGGTGATGACTTCTGAAATATATGACAAATTACATAAAAAGTATTGCCCCAAAGTACTAGTAATAGCAACTTCTTAGTGACAGAAATGTCTAAAGTATGAACGTTAGAGCTATTTTATAGAAGTGACCTAGCTTTCCATATAATGTATACATTTTTTAATGAATATCATCTTCATTTACATTGCCAATGGTAAAACCTTTCCCGATTTCCTCCCCTCCCCAAAGACTCCCCAACCCCTCCTCCCACCCCCTACCTCTAAGTATATGCCCCTCTACCCAACCCTCTCCCACCTCCCGCTCCTCGATTTCCCTTTGTTGGGACCTATATTGAGCCTTTACCTGACCAAGGACCACTCCTTCCACTGATGCTCAAAAAGGCATTCCTCTGCCATGTTTTTGGCTGGAACCATGTATACCCCTTAGTTGAAGGTTTAGTCCCTGGGAGTTCTGGGGCTTCTGGGTGGCCAAAATCATTGTTCTTCCCATGGGACTGTAAACCCCTTCAGTCCCTCCAGCTCAGCCACTGGGGACCCCATGTCCAATCCAACAGTTGGCTGCTAACATCTGCCTCTGTATTTGTAAGGCAGGGCCTCTCCGGAGACAACCATGTCATGCTCCTTTTGGTATATACTTCTTGTTGTTCATAGCAGTGTCATGGTTTGGTGACTGTTTATAGGATGGATCCCCAGGTAGAGCAGTCACTGGGTGGCCTTTACTTCAGTCTCTGCTTGACACACTTTCTCCCTTATTGCTCCTGTGAGTATTTTGTTCCCTTTCTCAGAGGAACCAAAGCACCCTCACTTCAGTCCTCCTTCTTGAACTTCCTGTGCTATGTGAATTGTAAATTGCTTATTTTGAGCTTTGGGACTAGCATCCACTTATTAGTGAGTGCATACCATGTGTGTTCTTTTGTGATTGGGCTACCTTGCTCAGGATGACACTATCTAGTTCCATCCATTTGCCTAAGAATATCATGAATTCATTGTTTTTAATAGCTGAATCGCCAAACTGATTTTCAGAGTGGTTTTACCAGCTTACGATCCTACCAAAAGTGGAGAAGTGTTCCTTTTTCCCCACATGCTCTCCAACATCTTTTGTCCCCTGAGTTTTTCATCTTAGCCATTCTGACTGGTGTGAGGTGGAATCTCAGTGTTGTTTGGATTTGCATTTCCCTGATAACTAAGGATGCTGAACATTTCTTTAGGTGCTTTAGAGCCATTCAAATTTCCTCAGTTGAGAATTCCCTGTTTAGCTCTGTACCTCATTTTTTAATAGGGTAATTTGATTCTCTGGACACTAACTTCTTGAATTCTTTGTATATACTGGATATTAGCCCTCTGTCTGATGTAGGGTTAGTAAAGATCGTTTTCCAATTTGTTGGTTGTCATTTTGTCCTATTGACCAAGTCCTTTGCCTTACAGAAGCTTTGCGGTTTTATGAGTTTTATGCAGTTATGACAAAAACCCATTTGTTGATACTAGTTCTTAGAGAATAAGCCATTGGTGTTCTGTTCAGTGTCTGGTTTTATATGTAGATCCTTGATTCACTTGGACTTGAGCTTCATGCAAGAAGATAAGAATGGGTCGATTTGCATTTTTCTGCATTCGGGCCTCCAGTTGATCCAACACCATTTGGTAAAAATGCTATCTTTTTTTCCATCCGATGTTTTTAGCTCCTTTGTCAAATATCAAGTGATGATAAGTGTGGGGGTTCTTTTCTGGGTCCTCAATTCTATTCCATTGATCTTCCTGCCTGTATGCATACCAATACCAGTTTTTATCACTATTGCTCTGTAGTAGAGCTTGAGGTCAGGGATGGTAATTCCCCCCAGAAGATCTTTTGTTGTAGAGAATAGTTTTTGCTATCCTGGGCTTTTTGTTATTACAGATGAATTTGAGAATTGCCCTTTCTAGTTCTATAAAGAATTGATTTGGGATTTTGATGGGGATTGCATTGAATCTGTAGATTGCTTTCGGCAAGATGACCATTTTTACCATATTGATCCTGCCAATCTATGAACATGGGAGATCTTTCCATCTTCTGAAACCTTCTTTGATTTCTTTCTTCAGAGGCTTGAAGTTCTTGTCATACAGATCTTCCACTTGCTCTGTTAGGGTCACACCTAGGTATGAAATATTATTACTGTGAAGGGTATCATTTCTCTCATTTCTTTCTCATCTTTTTATCCTTTGAGTAGAGGAAGGCTACTGATTTTCTTGAGATAATTTTATATCCAGCCACTTAAAGGTGAAATTCTGGTTATGTTACTGTCTTCTATTGGGTTTGTTGAGATTTTTCTACAGTTGAGATTACTGATTTTTCTACAGTGTGGTTTCTTGCCTTGTGTTAGTATTTTCCACCCATTATCCTTTGCAGAGCTGGATTTGTGGAAAGATATTGCGTAATTTTGCTTTTGTCATGGAATGTCTTGTTTTCTTCATCTATGGCAATTGAAAGTTTTGCTGGGTATAGTAGTCTAGGCTGACATTTGTGTTCACTTAAGGTCTCTATGACATCTGCCCAGGATCTTCTAGCTTTCATAGTTTCTGGTGAAAAGACTGGTGTAATTCCGATAGGTCTACCTTTATTTGTTACTTGATCTTTTTCTCTTACTGTTTTTAATATTCTTTCTTTGTTTAGTGCATTTGGTGTTTTGATTATTATGTGATGGGAGGAATTTCTGCTCTGGTCCAATCTGTTTGGAGTTCTGTAGGCTTCTTGTATGTTCATGGGTATCTTGTTCTTTAGGTTAGGGAAGTTATAATCTATAATTTTGTTGACGATATTTACTGGACCTTTAAGATATAAATCCTCTTTTTCTTCTATATCTATAATTCTTAGCTTTGGTCTTCTCATTGTGTCCTTGATGTCCTGGATGTTTGGGGTTACAAGCTTTTTGCATTTTGCATTTTCTTTGACTGTTGAGTCAATGTTTTCTATGGAATCTTCAGCATCTGAGATATCATCTATCTCTTGTATTCTGTTGTTGACTCCTGAATTCTTTCCAAGGTTTTCTATCTTCAGAGATGTCTCACTTTATGATTTCTTTATTGTTTCTATTTCCATTTTTAGATCCTATGTAGTTTTGTTCAGTTCCTTCACTTGTTTTTTGTTTTTTTCCTGAAATTCTTTAAAGAATTTTTGTGTTTCCTCTTTAAGGGCTTCTACCTGTTGACCCATGTTCTCCTGTGTTTCTTTTAAGGATTTTTGTGATTCCGCTTTAAGGACTTCTACATGTTTACCAATGTTCTCCCATAAATCCCTATGGGATTTTTATGTTTCCTCTTTAAGGGCTTCTACCTGTTGACCCATGTTCTCCCATATTTCTTTAAGATATTTTTGTGTTTCCTTTTTAAGAACTTCTACCTTTTGATCCATATTCTCTTGTATTTCTTTAAAGGATTTTTGTGCTTCCTCTTTAATGGCTTCTACCTGTTGACCCATGTTCTCCTGTATTTATTTAAGGGTGTTATTCATGTCCTTCTTGAAGTCCTCCATCAGCAATATGAGATGTGATTTTAAATCTAGCTCTTGCTCTTTTGATGTGATGGAGTATCCAGGATTTGCTGTTGTGGGAGAACTGGGTTCTGATGATGCCATGTTGCCTTGGTTTTTCTTAGTAATGATCTTGCGTTTGCCTTTGGCCATCTTGTTATCTCTGGTGTTAGCTGGTTTCACTGTCTCTATCTTCTCTGTCCTACAGGCCTGTGTTTCTGTACTGCTGGGATTCTCTTTCTGTCCAATGCCCTGCAAATAGCTGATTCTCCAGGAAGTATCAGGTGATGGGTTCTCCCCTGTGGCAGACTTGGCAAGAGTCAAATGCTGAAGGGGTTGGTAGCCTCATAGGAGAAAAAACAGTATGAACCAACCAGTATTCCCAGAGTCCCCAGGGACTAAAGCACCAGCCAATGAATACATATGGAGGAACCCATGGCTCCAGCCACATATGTAGCAGAAGATGGCCTGGTGGGACATCAATAATAGGAGAGGCCCTTGGTCTTGTGAAGGCTTGTTGCCCAAGTATAGGGGAATTCCAGGACAAGGAACCAGGAGTGGGTGTGTTAGTAAGCAGGGCGAGTAGGGATGGGATAGAGAGTTTCAGAGGGGAAACAAGGAAATGAGATAGCATTTGAAATGTAAATAAAGAAAATATCTAATAAAAAAGATAAATAATCTTTTAGAAGTTGAGCAAGTTTGTGAGTTTTTCATGTATAATTATGAATGTTCCTTCAGCCTTTATTGAGGACATCAAATTCCCTGGAGAAGGGACTTGAAAGAAATTTCATTCATCAATGCTAAAGAATAATATATGAAACTCTTTCTTCAGAAAGTCATAGCTTTTAGTAAAAAAAGAAATCTCCATGAAGGTTTTGTTTCTGCAGCTGTTCAATGTCAGGTGTCTTCAACCCAAAATAGTTTTTCTACCAAGAATAAATTTTTAAATGGGTGATTCTGATTGTTTTGCCAGGAAAGAAAGTTCTATAAAATGGTAGTGAATATAAAAAAGAGCTTTAGAGATTTAAAACTTGGCATACCAGGCAGTTCTGCCCAATGTAGTTAATCCCTCAGAAATAGGGATGCAGTGGCAGAATGGACTCAGGCCTATAGGGAGACATATGGCTTGGTCTAGGTCTCTGGTCATTAGATGCAGGTGTCAAGTAAAATTAAGGAATCTTTAAATATATATACAGCATGAGTCTTCTTCCTGAAGGATCTGGTCCAGGGAATAGCTGTTTTAATGTTCTCCAGATGACTATAATGTTCACCAGGTTCTGATGACTTGCCATCTGGGGAAAGTATGATACTGGGAGGCAACAAATCCAGGAGGCAGGTAGGAGCCACTACAGGCAGCAAATAAGAACATTCCAATCTTTCTTCAGGTTGCTGGGGTAAAGGAAAGTCCCATCCTTTGGTAAACAGAAATTTCTGCCTCTATACAACTGGCTCACCTTATGTGAAATCATTCGCACCCTGATCTTTAGCTCCAAATGCACAGTTCCTTTTAGTCTAGAAACACAGATGTGTGAGAAGAGCAAACATCTGCTGGAAAGCAGCTTTGCAGGGAAGGGGCACAGAGAGGGCCAAGGATAGAACAACAGAAATCTACATCTGAATCCAAAGTGATATGCTGCCTTTGTTAGTTATGGGGAAGAACTTCTTAACCCACAAATCATTCCTTTTGCTAAATTCTTCAGCTGGAAAACTATTAGGGAGCAGAAACCATGTTGAGTACCCTGAAGCACAGGGGGATTAATAAACACTTGTGAAGCTAGTCCATACCACAGTCTAATAAATAATCAAAGGCACTGGAGGCTCCTCAGGTAAATGAATTGCAAACCTGGTAGTAAAGATTATAATCCTTAGCATTATAGTCCATATATATCTCTTAATGTGGATACTAATGAAAGATCACTGCCTATAATGATAGGTTACCTCCCATTGCCCCTTGAAACTTGAATACAATACACTGGCTATTTGATAATAAATATTATGTGCCAAAATCTCATGCACAGTAAGGTGTAACTGCCAGCTATACATATCTATCAACTCTACTGCCTACCTGGAGGGAATACATACAAAGATAATTTCCATCTCCAATTTTGTTTGCATACAGAACTAAAGTAAAGAACAAATACATGCAGGCTAGTGCAGTAGGGGGACAAGGGGCTCAAATAGTGAGCTTTGAAATACTAAAGCAACATAGTTTATTCAGCAGCCTTTAGCATGACTCCAGAGAAAAGTAATGTGTGATATTTAATTCATTGTACAAGGTCTCAATATGAATAAATGGATTTATTAACAAATCAAAGTGCCATTGCTATTTTAAAAAACTTAAGAATTTAAATTAATCCATTTAAAATACCATTGAATAGAGCTTGCCATTTGTTGATCAATGCAACTTTGAGAAAGTCAGTTAAATCTTTTTAAGGCTTCACTCTCCAGTGTCTAACTTAAGATCATAATTATCTCACAGGGCCTAAAAAGCCAAAATAAATAACCTGTCAAAAACTTTACCATCCATGGTTGAATAGTCCTGTACTCTAGTAGCTTGTGCTAATCTGTCTAGTGTCATCTGCCTTCAAAACTCAGGCAAGTTTATTTCTCAGTAGAGCCGGATCCATTTCCACAGTTACACAAGCCATTTGATACATCATCTAGTCATAACATAGCATGCCCTGTAAAATGCAAATAAAAATTTCAAATCACCCTAATTTCTATCTAATAATACCAAAATTCAGTAATTCTAACCCTTCCTATTGCTCTTCTTCTTTTTTATGTACCACTGTTTTCTCCACCCTTCAATTTTTCTGTTTTAAAGAATATGACTCAGGAGAACTAGGAAAGAATACAAAATAGCCAACTGTAGAGGCTATACTAATTTTTTATGGTGCTGTATGATATTCTGAAACAATGGCTGACAACCACATATGTGAACACATCACAAGGTCTGGTGGACAGATTTTAAAATCATTTCTATTGTATTTATTACACCCTCTTGGCATGGTTAGATTTTTAATTGGTACCTAGAGCTTTCCTTTTCTAATAAGCATTGAATCCTCAGTTATAACCACAAGGTCACTACAAATAGGAAGAGAACCTGGTATCTCAGGTTTTATTTT